>NW_027105545.1:635174-682811 GCF_000696795.3 Halyomorpha halys
TATATATATATAATCTTCACTTGAAAGTTTAAAACTATGTCAAAAGTTGCTGTGCAAAAACTCTTTATTGCGCCCTTTACGAAGCACGAAGGCTATGAGATGGTGACATTAGGGTCGATATGAGAGCATTGGCTATAAATCTGAAGTGTTCAATAGACTAGCTTGATTAGATTGGGCTTAGTGATCAATAATGCAATCCTGCAACTCCTCTCTGCATTGTTATTATCATGGATTTTCAATGTTTTTATTATGGATTCAAGATGTTTATTACTGAGGTAATCTCTGTTATTTGAAAGTTGGTAGGGCAATGACTTTTTTCGTTGTATCATCTGTGACCACTTTCTACATATCTTTAGTATTTAATGAATTAAATTACGAGTTCTTTCCATAATAACTAATAAAAAAGAAAATAGTTTTTTTTGACTCAAACAAATACAAATATTTTACTACAAATGTTTATTAATATAATGATGAGAAGATAGTTGACCATGGATAATATATGAGCAGAAGATGGTTGTGGGTGCGGTCAAAATATAACACAATTAAGTTGACAAAACATATTTATTAGAGCCGATATTTCGGCCAGAATTTCCAGCCTTCATCAGAACAAAGAGCAAGAAAACAACCAATGAATTAAAAAATAAAAAAATATACAGAATGATTATAATACAATAAAGCAATGAAAGTAGTGGAAAATATAACTAGGTAATTAAATATTTATGAAAACAACATAATTAAAGAAATAAAAATATAAAATTTATATATAAATACAAAGAAATATGAATATAGAATGAAGAAATATAATATAAAGTTAAGTTAGACAAAATAAGTGATTACAAAATATGACAATAATATTATGTGGTAAACATAACTAAGAGCGTGGGTAAGGAAAAATAAGAAAATAATAGAGAAGGTGAGAATATGTTACGAGTTAAAAAAAAAATTTAAAGAGGAAAAACGTATAATACCGCACCCCAACCATTTTCTCCTCACATATACTTTATTAATATAAGTTTGTTGATTTTTCAATATTTTTTTTTAAACTAAAAACACAACTTTTGGAAGTGCCCTGGCTATGACCACTTTCTCTAATCCGTAACCTACGGTTTAGTAGTATTGATACAGGACAGAAAAAATTTAGTGCTGTTTAACAAAATATCACCAAGTGCCCTTAGTGATTACGATCGGGAGAGATCGATCACACTCGGCTGTAACCGATTTTCAGGTCTAAACTGAGCCCTAGTTTCCTCCATTTTTTCCTTTATTTAATTATCAAATTCTTTCATAGTTCACATTTATACATTTTTTATAACTGTTAACAATGTGAAATGGTGAATCGCTTAAATTAAAGATACTTAAAAGGAATATTCTGTAATAGTTCGGCATTTTAGCCCTTTTAATTTATTTCACTGAGGATAAGACTCAACTGATATTTCTAATTACTTGGTTCTCCATTGATATACCAAGTACAGTCCAAATCGTTAGAGCCATTTTTGAGAAAATCAAAAAAATGTCATAAATCGATTCAATAATGTGGCACTTCTGATCAGTCGATTTTATCGAAGAGGTTGCGGTAACATTCTAGCTATGTAATCATGTTAAATATTTAATTTCATTTTCATATAAATTTTCGCTTCGTTTGAAAACTCGAATTCAAAATCGTTTACGATCGGAATACTTCCCATTACTATATATTTCATAAACAGGAGAGTGGAAGTAAAAAAATAATGAATTTTTTGATTGAAAAATTCTCCGTAATTTATCTATGACAGTTTTAACAAACTAGTTCACCTTTCTAAAGAAATTACAATAAAAAAATAAAGGATTTTATTTTCCTGCTCTAAACATGATTAACTATCAATTTTTCATGTAAAAAGCGACCCTTAATTGCTTACCCAAATCATTTTTCGTTCGTCTCTGAACCGACTAAGCGCTAAGTGAAGCCTACTTTCATGCTTTAGAAGAGGAAACTAAGTTAATAAGACACTAAGTTGCCATATTGACTTCAAGTTGAAAGGGGGTGTTATAAAGTGGGGGAACATATTAGTGGAGGCTCACCGCCTCAGATAACACCAGGAGCACTAAAATTCTATCACCTATTATCCGATAATGCCCCTTCAACTCGGCTTCTTTATGCCCTCTTTCCTAATGCATCTGAGTTATGCCTTCTTGGCTTCACTTCTCCTGTTAGTGTTAATTTATTCTGTATTAGGCTGTCATTCAAGAGATCACAAACAACACAAATTTAATTAGTAATTACAACGAAGCTGTAGGAATATTATAAATAAATTTAATAATTTAATAATATTACGAAAAAAAAATCGCGGCTATATACCTATTTTTAACTCGATTATTTTTTCTTTGATATTAAGATTTATAAATTAGATTGTTCAAGAAAACTAGTAAAAGAGGATATCAGCAAATAAAACTGGATGATAAATAAGATAAAAGCTAGTAACATTTCACTGTATTATTGTTCACTATAACTGAAAAAGATACTTTTAACTAAATTTAAATTATAATAGTGGTTCCCTTATGATATATCTATGCAATATAGTTGGCATTACAAAAAAAAAAAAAAATACTTAACTATCAATATCTCAAAAAAAGTATTATAAATTATTTCATCATTTCAATGATAAATAAAATCATTTCTAAAAACTGAAAAAAAAAAATCAGGTGCTGTGTGTGCTCATCACGACACTTTCACTACACTCACCACGCGGCCCCATGTTTTGTGTACATTGGTGCAACACTTGTGTTGATGTCGCTATTTTTATGATTCTTACGAAAAAATTAAAAGACCAGGGAAGGTGAAAATTTCGAACAAAAATGTTATAATTTTCTATTTTATACAATAAAAATTCGTATTTTAAGGTTTATTGAGGAGGGAATAACAAATTTTAACTTTGTCTCCCTACCAAGAATACAACAGTTAAATAAAATATAACAAAGCAATATGTAATCGTGATATAAATATGAATATAATCGATATTGATATAAATGTAATCGAAATTAGTGGCTTTGAATTTTTCCGATTCTCAATCACAGCCTATATATATTTTTTTTTTCTCCCTAAGATGTTCATTAAATTCCTTACTATGTCTTATTTATCTACTGTTTATTATTTTAAACTATAAGAACTGAATATTTATTCCAAATAAACAAAATTTAAGATACTTCATAAAAAAATTTGAAAATTCGGCACTTAACCCTTCATACTATTTCATTGAGGATAATACCAAGCTGATATTGGATATGACTTGAATGTACATTGATATAACAGGTGTAATAAAAATCGTTAGGATCCTTTTTGAAAAATCGAAAATATGACAATTATGATAGGACAATAAATATGGTCGATTTTATCGGAAAAGATGCTGTCATACCGCAAGCGTATACACACCATATCTACTAATATGGTAATTCCATTTTGTTATTTTTACTTTTAAACTAGGTTTTTGACGCTCACACATACAAACAGAGACCATTTGGTGGTTATTTCGTCTCAGGGGACTTCAAAACGTGTTTTTCCTTCCAAAAATCGAATTCGAAGTTTCGCAATACTTCATCATGAACTTAAAAGTTAATTATCCAAATTAAAGCATAGCTAGAATCATCCCAATCGGACTGGAATTAGTTAAGATTTGTATGTTATGAATGTTCTATGCAAGCTTCCACGAAAACCCTAAATAAGTTCAACCAGTTCCATTCGCAGCGAATAAATTTCCTTAGTTGTTCCTTTAAAAAAAAGTTCTTCTTCGGATTATATATACTGTCTTTCTGCTACCAATAAAAATCTATATATAAAATTTCTATATTTATTTGATATCACGATATTTAAAACTCTTATTCCTTGGAAGGTAATAAATATAACTAATACTTTATAATATAATAAACAAGAAAACTAATACTTTACAAAATAACTCTTAAGCACTTAATATATACAGGTCATTTTGGAATGAACCAGTACCGTTAAATGAGGTGGAACTGGCATATTTAGCTTTGTTTTGTTTTTTATGCCATTTTTCATTCACTAACATGTTCAGATGAATTTAGTTCATCAAGATGAATGCACATTTCTGCTTCCTATTTAGGAGTAAAAAAATTTAACTCTGTAGATGGTGGGGGGATTTTTTTTCTGTTTGGTACAAAACGAGTGCCACCTCCCCTCTTCTTCTTTACGGTTGCCATAAATTTAGACTCGAGACATTCACAGGCTCCTGGCAATAGATTGAAGCAAGAACGTTACATCAATTCCAGCTGTTGAAATAATTTGGATTGTGTCGATAATTTCTTGGTTTAAAAAAAGAACTATACTAATAGAACTCTAATAAGAACTATATTAGAAGTTACAGTAACTAAATAATCGAAAAAGTATGGTAAAATCTTACGTCTCATATAAATTAATATCCTAAAGAAGAAAGAAGAAATATCCTATTTAATTAGTGTACCCATGGCACCTACTGAATAGTTATATTTTATTAAATTGAAATATGTATTTATTATATGCTTACATATGTAAGTAAATATATATCAATAAATAAGAGCAAAGTTGAGTAATTTTAATTTTTTTTAAAGATTGAATTAAAAAAAAAAAAGAAGTATTTTGTAGGATAGGAGTGTTATATATATTTATTTTTTTCCAGGAAAGTAAAGAATCTCCTCAGACCCACTACCTGACTGGGAAATGGGGAACGGTCTTCTTGGTACTGTGGTTCGTACACCCTCCAACAAAGGATGGAGTGCATGCTTATAGTTGTAAGTGGGAAAACCACGGCACTTACATTTTATCGTCCACCAATGACACAATGTCATACTAATTAACACATTATATTCCTGCCATCGATGAGGCATCGAATGGTTTAGAAAGTGGGCTCACTGAGGAGAGACTATTGAAGATGACAGCGATAATAACCCATTTCTAATCATTAGCTACGTGACATAATCGGGAAACAGAAAACGACAACTGACAAATGACAAGAAGTGGGAAACTTTCTCCCGGCCCTGGCCAAACAAAGGATATTATTACAGGAGGGAGGGGAGAGGGATTCCTCGCTGCTAGACCCGGCGTTAACAACTGGAGGCTCCGGTAACAAGCTACTTTGTGACCGCCTTTGTCGCTATAACAGGAAATATAGCCAGTATCCCGGCTTTGGACACTTCATTAATCTTCAGTTTGCAAGAGTTGGCTCCTCTATTGTTTAGGTTATTGATGTTTGCTCGAGTAAGTACCGTTTTTGGCCTCAAATAGGGACAGTTTAACCCTATCTTGCTTGTGTCATCTTGCTATTAGTACATTCAAGGGTTGATGACCTTAAAGAATGATTTTTAAATCCCAATAAAATTTAATTTGAATGCTATGAATATTTTTATGCACTGTGGAAATGTCTTATCTTTCCATGATGGCTAATGTTCTAAATGATTAAGGACAAAAATAAGATTAAGATCTTTATAGCTGTAAAGTGACAATAATGTGGAGCAAAGAGTTTTTTTTTAAATAATAATAATATTTATTGATAAGTACTGTATATATAAGTATATATACAGTCTATTATAATAAACTATAATTAATCAGTAATTAATAAAATATGCCACAAATTAATAACATGAGGTATAAGTGTTCAAATATTAATTCATAGAATATATACAGAAATTAAAGAACAGAAGAAAACAAAAACAAATAATAAAATGTAAATTATAACAATAGTATTCACTGAATTAAAAAAAAATTAATTAATAATAATAAAGAAATGTATAAAAAAAATTTGTATACAAGATCAAGAAAATTAAATTCAAGTATCAATAAAATAAATACACCGAAGCAAAGAGTTATTTATTTTCTTAAATCCCTTTTACTTCTATTTATCAGAGATAAATTAATTTATTTTCTTCCTTATTCTGTCACTTGCGGTATATTTTACGATAATGTTAAAAAAAATTTTTTATTAAACTGCTTTCAGATTGAATATTCATGTAATTGCAGTAAATTTTCCTTAAAGCTATACATGATGGAATTATAACTAAAAATAGGTTCCAGAGCCAATCGCCGTGCTAAAGAACTTGATTGCACCAATTTCTTGACAGTAATTAAGTCTAATAATTCATTTTAATTTGATGTTTTACATTTTTAATCTATGGTATTGTGCACTGTCTTGAAACTAATTATACTCAGGAATTACTTTAACCATTTCTATGCTGACAGATTCAATTGGGTTTACTTTATGTGCATAATAAAAGTTAGCATGATATAGGAAATAAATATGTAGTAATAATTTTAGCTTCAGGGTTATAAGTGACCTCAATATATATATATTAGAAAAGGATTGAAACTGCTTCTCAAAAGCAATTTGATCCAATTTTTCAATTTTTAGAGAACACGACTCTAAACATCTCACTTTGCCTAGATGTTCGAAATGAAAACTCGATTCCATCTATTTCCAAAAAATTAAGATTGATATCAAGTTGCTTAACATCAACATCTCAAATTATACCTTGGTACTAAATTGAGAAAAGTGGTGGCATAAGTACTTCATACATGGGACAATCCACAGGTAAGCGGGAATTTATTTTATTTTATTAACGACTACATAAAATCTATATATACATCAATCATTATGGAAATTTCACTTTCCTTAATAAAATGGCATAGAATGAGGACAAGTCTGGAAAATGTGGACCACAGGGATACGCGGACCAGTTACGTAGTTCTGGAATCAGCAGCTCTTGTCTAACTATACTTGATGACATCCATGCACTTTTGTCATATTTTGTATGTGTCCCCTTCATAAGATACATTTCGTTAAAATTCTTATACAAAATAAAAGTAGGACGAACGTTGGACATCAATGTCTATTTCACTTTTAATAATTCTGATCAAATGATTTTGCTATTTCATCACTAGAATATCTTCACAGCATGAATTTTCGTATTCCTAATCTAATATAGCGTCTCGTATGTCATTTACTGTTAAGTACAAAAGTTGCCTATTTTTACTAGGTTAATAGGATAGGTGCGCCAGATAAAATATTGCATAAAATAAAGTCATATGGAAATGAAAAGGAAGATTGGATAAGGAAAAATCTTGAAATTATTAAAAAAAGAAATTTGAAAGAGCCACCATAAAAGAAAAATTTCTGACATCATATCTGTTAGTTTTATTTATTATGTTGAACGTAAATACCTTCTGGAAGATTATTGATTGACCGTGTGTAAAGATGAAAGGAATATGGTCCGGGTGCGGTCAAAAAAGAACAAAAAAATAGTAATGGAAGATTATTGATTGACCGTGTGTAAAGATGAAAGGAATATGGTCCGGGTGCGGTCAAATAAACTCAAATAGTTGAATTAAACTATTTTATTGAGCCAACGTGGGGCGAAACGTGGTCTCAACAAAATAGTATAATTCTACTATTTGAGTTTATTTGACCGCACCCGGACCATATTCCTTTCGTAAATACCTTCTGTGAGTTTGGAAAATATAGTAATACGAAATATCACGTACGTTGAGTTAAATGTTCATCTAATTCAAGAGAACCAATGACGCGGTGAGAGGGCTGCCCTTGTTATTGTAGATAGTGTAAATTCGATTATTTCTTATTTTATTTTTATTATTATTATCCTTCGTAAAATCCTCAATGCTCCTTACTTTGCCTCAAATAAAATCATACATAAAGACCTTAATGTTCCCTATGTAACCGATCTAGCCCGAACCAGATATCACTCCTTCCATTATAAACTCTCTAACCACTCAAACCCCCTAGTTTCTAATCTTGCATCCTCTTCTATTCCTGACAATCCTCCGAGGCGCCTGAAAAGAAGATGGCCACGAGACCAGCTAATGTAAAATGTCATTAGAGTGCTACCAATGGGTAGTTTCTCTACACGCCTGTAACATTCCAATTTAACTTTAATCAGATTTACTAAATATATTATAATGTACAGTTGTAAATAGCAATAAATAAATATTTAAAAAAAACAAAAACAATTATTATTAATATTTTTCTTATTGTTGCATCAGTTCAAAATTTTACTATATCCTAGTTTGATTATGTTCATTTTATTTATTTATTAATTGTTTCTTCATCTACATAATCCTTCTTCTTCTTCTCCTTCTTCCTCATCCTCCTTAAGTGCCTTTCAGCCTGGAGGTGCCTCTAACCACTTGATTCTCACATCTCGGTCTCGTGCTTTTAGCATCTTTACCTGAGCCAGCGTTTTTCCTCTTTCCTTACCTAGTCGTCGGATATGCTCCATATAGCTCCTGGTCTACCTTGTGGCCTTCTACCAGTCGGGCTTACCTTCATACATTTTCTTGGCACTCTGTCTTTCCCCATCCAGACGTATCCATATCATCGGAGATGTCGGTGTTCAATCACTGATTTCACTGAGGGGATCTGACGTTCTTCTCTTATACTCTCATGTACCTAGTTCAATTATGTTAATTTTATATATTTTTCTGTTTATATATATTTAGAGATTTTATTTATTATTTTATTGATTTTATTTATTTATTCTTATAATTTTGGTATGAATGTGTTCATTTATCACTATTGCTCTTTACCCAAGATTGGGGCAGATTGTAATACTTATCAATAAATAAATATATACCATACCTGGAGATAAAGATATAAAAACAAATATAACTATTACGGCCAATGTAAGCTAACAAAATATAAAATTAAACTTTAAAGCAACATCGCATAAAGTAAATCACATTTTTCTACGGTTATAGTCCAGAACTTGACGAACACCAATTTCCTTTGAACGGATACACTCATGGATTGAATTATTTTAAAATGATTAATAATTTCTATAAATAATCACCAGGAGGAGAGATAAATTAACCCTAACAATAATAAAATGTATTCACTTTTTACTATTGTATCACTAAAATGAGTGTAATAGCCTATTTTCTTAAATTTGTAGGCTATTAGATGTATCTAGATCAGAATTTTTTGTTCAATGATCCTTTATGTATGTCTACTTATTCGCAGCCATACAGATAGTGGGACAACCATTTTATTTCAAATCAATACTTATCTATAACATACTCTCATTTTAAATACGCCATAATAGGTACACTAAAAGCCAGAAAAACTATAATTAAATGGTTTTCTTCTAAAAAACGTGAAATAAAATACTATCACTTTTATTTAATTTTTTCTTATAAGAAATATAACATTTTTTCTTATAAGAAAAAATTAAATATTTTCAATGAATTAATTTGTTTTGTTAGAGCCTAAACTTCTAATTAGATAAAACGAAATGGGGTTCAGACATGAATTATAGAGGTTTTAAATACTTTAATTCCATAGTAACAGAGTGTAGTACTTTAATTAAATACATTAAAGCATTTTAGTATGTATTTAATAAAAAAAAAAAGGAATAACGGTATTTAATCATGAAATAGTATTATAGTAATTTTTACCAATCCTAAGCAATTTCTAATACACAGAAATATACTTACAGTGCACTAAATAAAATTATAACCTCACGATTGTATTTGAATAATATAATGTAGTTTTATGGTGTGGAGTAAAGTTCCAGTTTTATGTATATAAATAGCTCAAAATAAAGCCTTGTGCGATGTAATTAATTATATGATAAGTAGTTCCTGAACAAAAATTTACAAGTATAAACAGATAAACTAGCTTTGAACATAATCAATTATTCAAAATCACTTGATAAGAGTATTTTTAAGTTGATTATAACGAGAATGACTGATAAAAAAAGTCTGAGATTGTTTGAAAAGTTGTTTAAATTTTAATTAGTATTCGTGGGAGTTGGAATTCCTCCCCGCCCACCGATCATAATTATTTTTCCGATCAATTTAAAAACTTTTTTCATCAAATCTAGCTCACCTTTCGTCACCCTTAGGACAGAACAAATCGTAGCTATTATTTTCTTTTACTTTAAAAACTGTTATGTTAAATGAGAGGTTAAAGTACCGAAAAGAAGCTTAAACATTGATGTAAGAATTTTTATCAGAACTTAAAAATTACTTAAATTCTATATCTTTGAGAATGAGATTGCAGATAAATTTATTATTAATAATTAGAGATAAATACATATTTCAGAAGAGAGTAGAAAATATTAACGATATGTTGAATGTGGTCCCTTCCTAATACTAATTGATTTAGTATATCTTAATTACTTTTGTAAGAAGTAGATAATTATACTTTGGTAGCAACCCCTCTTATTACTAAATACCAAGCTTTGTTATAAATAAGGTGTTTGCTGACATTTAATCGAAATCTGTGAACATTTTGTGTAATACGAGTAATAGATTTCCCTGTTAATACCATTACCCACTCACTCTAATTATCTCCACTAGTTTCGGATAATTAATACCTATCGGACAAGCTTGTTAATTGGTTAATAATCATTATTAAGTACAATAAACATACTATGTAATGTAGTATAAATATGTTCATGTAGAAATTGAATTAAAATCTTGAAATATAAAGCATAAATTAAAAATATAATTGAATATTTTATATGACTCGACTAATTCAATGCAAAATTCATTAAATGGAAGAGCTAATAATAGTTAAGTATTAATCTTGGTAGCATATATATATTTATATGATACTTTGATTGGATGGTAAAATAAGAATAAATCAGAAAATTATCAAAAAGTAGGTTAAGTGTTTTATGTGCTGAAGAAAATTTTTAAATTTTTACGAATACTATTTTTTACTGCGCATCTTAAATAGTTTCTTTAATATACTCTGAAAAAAATGTTTCCGTCAAAGAACTATGTCAATTTTGATAACTCTACGGCGTATAACACAATCCATTTCATCCATTTTCTGGCATAAGCTACTGATCTCACCTCCATAGAAATAGAAAAATAATGAAACACTCTCCGTCGTAGACCTCTAATCTCCTGTCATATTGAATTTTTTTTTTTAATATCCCACTAAAACCTGTTGAACAGATTCGTTACTTAGGAATCCACGTTGACAAGAGACTTGCAAACCCCAAACTAGGAAATGACAAGAAATTCCGATTACTACAAAACTTAGTTGACAAAGTACATCTGAACTATCAATATATTACAAAAAAATTCTTGTAAAATATCATAATCATACCTATTTGGACATACGGAATTGAACTTTGGTGCTGCACCGAATTATCTAATTCCTCCGGTAACCTATCCCTACAATCCAAAATATTTGATGATCCTTATTAAGTCACAAACAGACTCATCCATAAAGACCTCAACATGCCATTCATTGTAGATTTGGCCCGAAATATATATACCTCCTTTCATTCCAAGACCCTTACCGACCCAATTCAATTAGTTCTTAATCTTTCTTAGTGATTGTAAAGGCATGAGCATAACATGCTTTTACAATCACTGATAATCCTCCGATCAGGATCATCGGAAAAACATCAGGATTTTCTGGCAAAAAATAAGGTTTAAGAAGACGTAAGAACAAAGCAGTGAGAAAAGAAAGGTGGTTACGGAAGACAATACTATATTGGCGGTATGAAGACACATAATATGAATCTGTTTCGTATTGATGATTACCACTCAACCAACGGAAATGTAAACTGGAATGAGGAACAGTACGAGATGATTGAGGAAGAGGAAGTAGTGAGAGCCATATACAATATGAGAAAAAGAAAAACGCATGACGGGATAGTGTAGTAGCAGAATTAATAAATAATGGCGGTCCTGAACTTGTGCGAACCGTTACAGGTCCTTTTCAATAAAACCTGGGATGAAAAAAGGATCCCAATGAAATGGGAATATAATATAATAATACCAAATCACAAGAAAGGATGTCAGGCAGAATGCTCTAGCTACAGACCCATATGCCTCTCGCCAGTTGCGTACAAGCTATAGGAGAAGAGCTAGATAGATTCAGACCCAGGCGCCAAACATGACCACATTTTCTCAATAAGAAATATCTTAAAGAAATCCTGGGACCTGGATAAACAAATTTACCTGACTTTCCTTGACCTCAAATCTGTCTTCGATTCGGTTCCTCGAGATGAAATATGGGCTTATAAAAGCTCTCAGAGCGAAGAACGTTTCGAGAAACCTGACAGAGGCGATTAAATCTATATATCAAGAGCCTAAAGGAACAGTCAGAGTGAACTGGCTTGAATCAAAATTTTTCAATATTGCGTCATGCGATGGACGGTTGGAAAACCAAGGAGGGACCTAGTTCGCAATGAAAGAATTCGTCAGAAGTTCCAGATAGCTCCACTGAAAGAGATCCTGGAAGCTCGACAGCCGAAGTAGTTCGGCCCTGTTATCAGGATGGACGACTACAGAGATCCTTTAAGGACGATGGACTATGCTCCAGATGGCAGAAGACCTAGGGGCCGCCTTAGGATGTCATGTCTTGACTACATTGAGCGACTCTGTAGTGCGAGGGAGAAGGATATCCGACTAGGTGAGGAACCTAGCGAGAAATAGGGAAGAGGGGAATTCTTGGCTGAACGCTCCTCTGAAAGGCACTAAAGAGGAAAGCAAAAGAAGAGGAGAAGAAGATAATCCTCCGAGAAATCTGAAAATAAGGCGGCTAGGGGATCTTATAATTTAAAACAATAATTGAAGGGCCACCATTATGTGGTTTCTTCTCAAGATTATCATGTGTTCTAAAACATTTATCACATTTACTAATTTTTTTTAGAAAATTGTACATTTCAATAAATAAGGAAAAAAACAAAAAAAAAAAAGAAAGAAAAATGCAATACTAACTTGCCTAGCACTGTATTAATTTACTCTATCCTACCAGTCTTCTTATACCACAGTAGATTAAAGTGAAATAGTCTGACAGGGCTTTGATCACAATTATTTAAAAAAGGCTCTTCGAAATCACCCTAATTTTTCCTTATTTGAAATAATTAGTTATCTATGTGTTTTATCTTTTCGCCAGTCTGATAAATCTTTTTTTGTAAACATTATTATTAAATCGTCAATTTCTTTTAATTGACCTTAACCTAAATATGAGCCTTTTAATTGACAGGGTTACTAAATCCAAAAAGCATGAAACAATTTACCATTGAATACGTGGTTCAGACCATAATATAAATTTTAGTAAACTAATACATTTTTGTATTTTCTTCATATTTTTCAAGTGGAAAAATGCTAAAATTTTGTAATGAAAAATAATATCCAAAGTAGGTTTCTTTCTGGAAACTTTTGAAATTGGAGATACTAAACCTGACAACTGAAAGTCTTATTTTAAATAATTATTGGCGATGTGAAAAATCTATCCATTATTAGAACTCCAAAAATATTTCAAGAGGAGAAGATCTCGAGTCCATCTTCTTATCAGACGCCTAGGAAGATTGTCAGGTAATGAAGGAAAAGCCAGGTTAAAAACTAGTGGGTTTGGGAAGTTTATCAAGGAAGGATTGGTATCTGGTTCCGGCCAAATCGGCAACATATGGAACATTGAGGTCTTGATAGGTTACTTGATTTGTGACAAATTAAGGAGTTAAGGGTTTTACGAAGGATTTTGGATTGTAATGAATGGATACGAGAGGAATTCAATGGTTTGGTGGAGCCCCAAAGCTCAACTCTTTAACAGATAGGCCTTATAATCATATAAACGAGTCTTTTGTTATTAGTTGCAAGTCTAGACTATTTGTTAAGAAAGCTTTATAAATTTCCTACTTAAACTAAAGTTTTCATTTGGCTTAACATGTTTAAATACCCTTTAGATGGAAATCCTTATTATTTTTTTTCATTGTTATTTAATTTCATAAAGTGAAACCGATTAGTTAGTTTGTTTACTGATTTACTATACTATAGGATCGAAAAATGAATAAGTATAAGGATATAAATAATGTTCCGTGAGCCCTTGGTTGAAAATTCTGCCAATTGCTGAATTTTACTATATGTACTGAATCGGTCAGTAAGCGGATATAAACTCCAGGTATTAGATCCACTTTGCGGTTGATTTGCGAAATTCAGTATTAATGATGATTTTAATTACGTTTGCAATATTTAGATGAGATGTTATTATGAGATTATTCTACGTTTAATGAACATAGTATATTAACAGCAAAATATTCAATTAGTTATACAAAGTTTTAAGGTTCAAATTTGACATTTAATCCAGAATTATTTTAGTCTTAGATTTAGCATAGTTTAATTCACTATTAATTATATATTAATATTTCGAGACTAACACAGTTCGTTTCCTTCGACTTAACTTACTACTTAATTTTTAATTTACTTACTTAATTTTATTAATCTTTCTGTTTATACAGATATAGAGATTTTATTATTTTTATTTATAATTTAGTTTATTATTATCATTATAATTGTTACTTATTCTTTTAATTTTGGAACGAATGTGATCTCAATCACTATTACTTATTGCCCTAGATTGTGGCAGATTGTAATACTTCTCAATAAATATAATTATATACTTATCAATAAATTCAAATAAAAAAAAAAACAAGATCACTTTATCCCGAGATCAATTCCAGAACTAAGCCTGCTCAGTTTTTCATATAATTAAGCACAAAAACTTACATTTTTTTTAAAACTGGTTTATTCCAATATGAATTTAAATAAATTTAGTCTTAATTTATTAGAGTCGATGATGGCTAATTATCAATTACTAGTGTTAAATTACCGGTCCGTTGTATTTCTGATTAAACTTATTAGTAAATGAGCTTACATGAATACATTACAAGTGATACTGGGAAATGCTACACAAGCTATAATGGGACGTGATGCTAGAATCACGCCTATATTAATAAACACCAATCCATAGTTAATAAAGAACAATTATTCCTTAATTAGTAAATTATTTAATTAAGATAGTGAGATAATTTCTCAATGGGACTCGGACTATTAAGTTTACAATACAATAAATATCAAAATCTCTAGAAGATATTTATGGTACCAACATGACTACATTTCTAACTAAATAAAAAATTCCTCAATTTAAACATTATTTTCTAAAGATCAAACAAACACAATATTTATTTCAATGTGTCCGAATTGGGAAAAGCATTGAAATAAATCATACTCGTATTTTGCTACATAGATTTCTAATATAATCAAGCTAAATTCTTCACACGGCATACCCATTCAAATTATGGCAGAATAAAAAGTTGTATGACTACTGTTATAGTTATTTGTAACTCCGAAGTGACAGACAGATGGAGCCGACGCTTTGCTAATAACATCTACTTTGCAATACATTTATGGAAACGTTATGAAAGATCAAACAAGAAACATCTCAATATCTTTTCAACGCTATTATTATTTGATCATACATATACCGCTTATATTATAATTTATAAATAAAGAGATTTGAAGTTTAAATATATTAAATATACTATAATTTATATGAACAATATACAAATATATATGGGTACAAACCCAGCCATGAGAATTCTGAACTAAGCATTTCTCACACTATGATAAACAAATGGAATAACCATAATTATTTACAAAACATTCTTGGAGCACATAAATCAATACGATTTTTTTTGTAAAAGATGGAATGATTTTCATTAATATCACTCCAGTAGCTAATTAACTGAACCAGAAACCTCTTCTATTTTATTATAAATTTTGAAGCCGAAAAATGGGATTTGCAATTCAAAAGCTCTATGTTCATCCCAATAATGATACTGATTTGTTTTCATATTTCTAATAAAGTACAATAATATGATTTACATAATAATAATATAATTCATGCGGTAGGGTGGCTAATCTGAACATTTGTTTATATACATACAAAATTGTTTAAAAGTCTTATGATTCTATGGCCCCTCTGTTTTTATAACGACTACCTCATGCATCAATATTACACATTTTTTAAGACTCACTCATATATTTTTAAAAATTAAATTTGACGTAACATAATTTTCAAATTAAATACGTATTTAGACCTTATAAATATCTATTCATTTATAATTTTAAAAAGTTTATTATGACGCAATTAGTTTTTCATTTATTTCGTCTGTAAAGATTTTTTTTTTTTTTATTTGTACTTCATTGTTATTGTCAAATATAATAAAAAATTTTTTTTTTTGTTTTTTTATTATCTTATATTATTCTTCCGTTTGGTTAGTAAGATTTCTTTTATGCAAATATTCTTTGGTTACATTTCTCATTGCATACTCATTGGTTTTGAAATATAGAAACAACAACGATGACAAACTACATCGTGCGCTATTATCCACTGCTAGTTAAATAATAAGCTAGACTGCGTGCGCGACAAACTTACAAAAGCAATGACGGTATTAGAGGAAGCGGAGGCGTTGCAGTACTGACACATAACGATGTGAGAGTGAAGCTGAGAGCAGCTGCTTTGAAGTAGTTGCCAAATGTTGTGATGACTGGCAGTAATAGTTGGAGTCAATCACGCTCGCCAAGTGTGTCGTAAGCTAGACCTTCCTCAGCCAGTTACGGTTAATGCTCTCTAGTTTGTGCTAGTTGGACGGACCCTAACAATTCATCTTGGGCCTCGTAGCTCAGTAATTAATTTAATATATTATTACATTGGAGTTATGTTATTACTATAAGAACTATTTATTGTGTGGAAAAATTTCTTTTTTTAATTGACAAATAAGTACTTTTAAGATGCAAAAAAAAAACAACACTACCCATACCACGTATGCTGATGGCACATGTGTGCTCACAGTTAATAATCAACCTTTGATTCCATCCCAAACTCTCCAGTCCCATATCACAACCCTCGAAGAATGGTGTGGAAATTGAAGGATAAAAATAAATCCCATCAAATCACTTCTTCGTCGTAAACCTGCCGACTGCCCAACAGTATGCTTTAATAATGTGGTTCTTATCCCTGTAGAACAGTTTCGTTATCTTGGACTACACCTTGACAAACGACTAACCTGGAATCCTCACACAAGACTGAAAAGATAGGAAACTGCACGCAGATTCCGACTATTATAGCACTTACTAGACAAACGGTCTAAACTTCCACCTCATTACAAAAGACTGATCTACATGACAATAATAAGGCCCATCTGGACATGTTGAGCTTTGGGGCTCCATTAAAACTTCGAATTTCTCTCGCATCCAATCCTTGCAATCCAAAATCCTTCGTAAAATCCTCAATGCTCCTTATTTTGTTACAAATAAAACGATCCATAAAGACCTAAATGTTCCTTATGTAACCGATCTAGCCCGAACCCGATATCATTCCTTCCATTATAAACTCCCTAACCACCCAAATCCACTAGTTTCTAACCTTTCTTCCTCTTCCATCTCTGGCAATCCTCCGAGGCGCCTGAAAAGAAGATGACCTCGTGACCTAATATTGTAAAATGTTTTTAGAGTTCTACTATTGGGTTGTTTCTCTACATGCTGTATCATATCATTATGATCTTACTTCAAATTTGCTTCTTGTATTTTATATACAGTTGTAAATGTCAATAAATAAATTTAAAAAAAAAAAATGCTAAAATTGATGTCAGCGACCATTCACTCCGATATCTTGTTCCTGGCTGAATAAACCTAGAAGGTGAATAAAACCAAACACTATGAATTTTGTTTTGTGTCAGTCCCCGCACTCTCTAGCTTTAAATATGAGCTAGAACTTGCGGTAGCATACCTGAGTATCATAAGAGACCTCAGTTTACGGTTATGGTTTATGGTTACGGTTGTGCTGACACCTGACACATCATGGGTTGTAGCGTACAGTTAAGATTTTAATTTTTTAGTATAAGAAAAATATGTTTTATTTAAATAAAAACTTTTGTCTTCGAAAAATAAGTGATTAACTAACAAATAAATATAAGAGACAGAAAACGACAAATTCGCATACACCATATTTCCACTCATATATAATTTTTGAAAATTAGCAATGATATTAGTAATTCTGTTTTACTTCCACAATTGCTTAAGATAGAGAAAATAAAGTAATATGTCCCTTAATATCAAATAAATGACGTCCTATGATATAATTTTGTATAAATAATTTGCATTTAACATACATAAATTATTTTAGAATTGAAAATTATTATATCAAAATCTCATCATATATTTTCTAAACATATTTGTGAGAAATGTGTTTAATTAAAATTATTTTGTACTTTTTTTTTCTTTTTTTTAGGAAGACAGAAAAAAGGTAAGAAAAAAAAATGATAAATGAATAATTGCGATTCATCAGCTTACAGCATTTAAAAAAATTGTATGAAATCCGATGAATTCTTTATGTACAAAAAATATATATAATAATAAGAAAATTGAAGCAATGACTTAATGAGAAGATGTAATTAATACGTAATCCATAACAATGACATTAAAGTTGGAGAGGATCTGTGGGAGTTAGGTTAGTGAAAAGCCGCTGACGATCCCCCGAGGATACATCACTCACTTCTTTTCCAGGGGTAACAAATTTTTTTTTTTAGCTAACCTTTCCCCTACTCGACTTCCCCCTACCATCTTTCCCAAGCCTCCAACTTCTACTGTTCCCGCACAATGCAAATATATATTTCCATTTCAGCAGGACAAAATTAATTCATTAACTTACCAGACAGAATAAATGTATTGCTGTCAATTAATAGATGTATGACGTTGGCAAAGTTTATTTAATATATATTACGTACTCGAAATTAACAACTGTATTTAAGATAAAAGCAGAACAAATGAATTTGATGAGTTTAATAGCATGAAAGATTTGTAAAGAAACTACCCATTAGTAAATATCCAGCACTGATGATTTTAGATTGAAAACAAATCGATGTGTTTGAATTCTTCAGCGTCTTGAAATGCAACTGTAGTCATCAAGTATATATAGTTTTTTCTTATACTATTCTTTAGTACAGATTACCAATTTAATAGATATTAAATCATTGACTAAGATTATACTAAACTAAACTATGCTAACTAAAAGCTGAAGTAGTTCGACTCAAATAATATTTTTCAATCAGTATTTTTAAATATATGAATATAAGAATATTCGCTAGAGTAATTACACATATAAAAAAAAAACAACTTGATAATATAAATTGGAGAAACCAACAATTTTTTAACTAATAAATAACAAATCAAAATTAGAAAAATCATTTGGTACACATTATATCTACAATTTAGTTTTGTTTTTGTGTGTATTTCTAACGTTTTTGTAAAATGTAGGTTCTAATTCATGGCCTATTTGTAAGTAATAGGCAATATAAATCATACGATGTAAATATCATGTGTTTATATGTGTAGGTTGATATAAAATTAAAAGTTTTAAAAATTAATGAAATTGTGACAAAATAGGGTAATTTAACTTCTAATTGATGATCTTGGCATAATGGCCAGCAAAACATTTTTTAAATAATTGGATGTGAGGTGTAAATTTAAATTTAAGTTTGTCCTTGAGGGTGGCGGAATTGACCGAAGCGTTGGACTGTTGAGAATTAACATGGATACCATTTAATTTATTTAAACAATAAATACCAGTCTCAAGAAATTGAAAATATTATATATAAAATAATATTTTTTTATACTGCAGTTTAGCTGAAAAAAAAAATAAGCCTTTAATTAACAATTTCCACTTTGGTATATTCAATAACAGTACACATCATCTTTAATGAAGGAAATTGAAAAGAAAAAAAAAATAGTAAAAGTAAAAAAAAAATAATAAATAAAAAATTATATTTGTATTAGAAAAAGAAAATACTATTTTAAACAATACCTTTAACTGTAATAGGCAGTTGTGATAGAGGTTAGTAGGTCTTACATGTTTTTATTTTTATAGGCATAAACAATTTTTTTTAAATCCATTATTTTATCTGAGAAAATCGTTAATATCATATAGGAATTATTTTAGATACAAATTGTCATTTGGATCACTGGAAACATTGAAATAACAATAACGATAAAATATACGAGATTAATACTTTTTTATCCAATGTATGGTTAAGTACTTTGAAAACATCTCAGACTATGCATCGATCAAAAAATTACCATCTTCCATAATTCAACGATCGATAAAAGAGTATTAATACGAAATCCTAAACCGCAAAGGAAATAAAATAGAATAAGAGAAAAGAAGAGAAAAACTTTAAACCGTTTTCAATGTGCGATTTGCCCTGGACAACTGCCGGAATGAACTTTTCCCCTCCAGAGCCTTCCAGAGAAGTAGAGAGGGATTAGCCTGGAAGCACAATTGCCACGATAAAACCACTGTAAGAAATCTCTCCACACAAAGTGGACAATTACATGCTCCCTCTTTGAGCGACCTTAGCACAATCAATAACACCATTTACCCTTTATTTACTGTCTTGGGCTTCTTCTCTTCTAGATTATCTCCCTTTTGATGCTTTTATTTCTCATTCCTTAGTTGTAATATTCAACCATAGATTAACAATGCTTAAACAGCATTCAGTACAGATGCAAATTATTAATAAACTTTAACGGTATATTATAAACATCACTAGTAATGTGTTAGCATTAATCAAGATTATATTATGAACAAACTGTTTGTTTCCTATCAAGAAACTTTTGGAAAGAAATAGTTACAACAAAAAGAATAATAAATGAATACATGACAAAATAAGTCAGACAGTAATGATGATAATTAAAACCTCCAAAAGACAGACACTATTCTTTCATCAAAACAATGTGAATTATAAAATCTGAATCATCTAACTAAAAGGGTTTAAGGTTTTGAGCAATTCTTCGGATTAGTCATCCTTAAAAACCGTAAAAAAAAAAAAAAAAAAAGGACCTGAATTGAAAACAACCCTTAATCTGTATTTCCGTTCATTTGTATACATGTGTTTATATGTAAACAAATATATTGCTTGAAAGACAGAGAAATGTGGGAAGGATTAAATAAAGTTCTATTGGTTATGAAACGGATATAAAAGTCTGCTACCTTCGGTTAAATTACTCTAAAAGGCGCATTTGGACTTGAAAGCTCAGAAATGACATTCCTCAATATAAATTTCAGGTCATTGCAACTATCCTTACAAATCCCAATTTGTAACAATTAATTATTTATGTTTAATTATCATCACATTTTAGTTTATAGTGTGAGAGAAGAGCTACACCGTAGGCCCACACTTTGACACATATAGAAGTAAAAAATTAATTTACGTGTTCATTTTTCCTCAACGTACTTCCAATCATCGTCTCCTAGATTTAAATCTACCAGTTAAATGCTAACAAAATCTCCATGATTTAAATACCTAATTATTCTACGTTGGCTATATATTTAAAATCATTGCATACACCCCAACTCTTACATAAGACAAATATTGCAAAGTACAATAGAGCTCATAGCGATATGAGCTGTTGGCAATCTGGTCCCATGGATCAGTGGTGTTGAGCTAACCTAACAGAAAAAGATGGAGGGAGGGGGTCGCCTGGGGTCGGCCCTTGCCCTCAGTCAACAGGGCAAAACCTATTATAGTCCTGCCCTTGTTTGTCTAGTCGTCTCAAGGGCTGTTTAACCACACCGGAGAGCAATGCTTCTTTATACATTCATTTTTTTTTCGTTGTTTTGATGATAACATAAATTTAGGGTTTAATTTATACTAATACAATTCTACTAGATTAACTATGTTACGGAACCGTGTTTCAGCATTGTAGCATCATGGCCTACAACAGTACCACCACGCTCCCTAATAATAAAATAATACAAATTAATAATAAGAAATGTTCAATCATATCATTTATCATGAATAAAATAAAAATATCAATTAAAGGTTTTGATATTGCATAATCATTCAGGGAAAATAAATTTTAAAAACATTCCTGTACTATACTATACTCTTTAAACTTTGTAAGATGTGATCTAGCTGGCACAACACATTTGTACGTTTCAGTTGTTTTTTTTTAAGACCCGTTACAGAACCATGTACTTATTATATTGAAATATTTGGTGGTAAAATAATTTACGTGTATAATTAAAACAATTGAAAGTAAAACATCAATGTAATATCAGTCTAAAAACCCTAAAAAGGTTTTTTTTTGGGGGGGGGGGGGTTTAGTTTTCAGCGTGGGAAGTATATTTAATAACTGTACAGGCGTATATTCATACATCACTTAAGCTACAATAACTTGTAATCCACCGCCCCTATATTTTTGATTTTTTTTTCGGGTTTACCAAATATCAATGATGAAGTAATATAAAGGACGTTTTCCTTTATCCGTTATTTTATAATGGTTAAATATATATATATTATACATTGAGCTGATGGGTATACGCTCGAGGGGTAGACCGAAACGTAGGTGGGAGGATTGCATAAAAACTAATTTGGACGGGTGTCACTGAGCGATCTGTGCGATCGGCATCGAACCTTTATGATTTTTATTTAGGTTGTTTATGAACTGGTATTATTTTCCAAAGGAATTTTTAAAATTATTATTTTATTTATCAAAAAGAACTCTAACTGAACAGATAAAAGGAACAAAAATACTATTATGTAATTTTTAAAAAAATATATACTATTTAAAAATAAAATACAGCTTTTGATTTTATATCAAAATATAACATAACTAACCATGAGATTCATTTATGTCTTTATATAAATTGTTCTTTTGACCCGACACTTACAGAGGTAATACTAAATTGAATAGTCTGTTTGGCTAATAATAAAACTATTGTATATAACTGGAGAGAGTGGCAATAAAGCAAGTGAGCTATTAATGGGCTTAAGTGTAAGCCGACTGCATTAATTATGCCTCCATTAGCCACTATTCATGGGCCATGTTGCCCGCCACCTAGTTTGGCTCATTCTAATTACAAACCACTATGTCGACACAGCCCTTTATAAATTCTATTCAGAAGAATATCATTCCCTATTCAATTTAGTTTTAGCAAAACAATTATATATGATTTACCATTTAAATTTCAATCAAGTTTACACATTAAGAATAAAGGAAATGTGTTTTATTTAGAAACAAGAGCAATAATCACAGACTTTCATGTAACTTTATTGGTGTGACTGTTAATTTAAATTTAAAATAATGCAAAAGGAATAGAAGATGACAATAATTTATGTAAACCTTTTTCTTATTAATTAAAAACTAATTATTAGAAAACGAAGCAATTACAACCATAAAGATTTTTTTTTTGACAAGCTGTATTTGTATTTTATTCTTTACAAATTTTCTATAAAAAGTCAGTATATCTACTTTCAGAGTGTTAATATTTTAATTAAAATTAATATGGGAACATTGCGTATATATATAAGTTAAATGTTTTATTGCAAATGTTGATTTGCTACACATTTGACAATTTTAAGATAAACAGAATAAGTTTTTGGTGTAGGATTTCGTTTTATAAAAAAAAAAAAATCTTTATATAAAACTCCTTTTGATGAAACATTAACTAAATGTAAAAACTGTTGAAAAAATATAACATATTTTTACTATGAATGATTAAATTAAAAAAAAAATCTTTATATAAAACTCCTTTTGATGAAACATTAACTAAATGTAAAAACTGTTGAAAAAATATAACATATTTTTACTATGAATGATTAAATTAAAAAAAAAATCTTTATATAAACTCATTCAAACTATATTAAAAATAAATATCTTTTAATTCGTTTGATATTTTTTTATTTCCCATTTGGAGCAGTTAAAACTTTTTTTGTCAGTTTTTTTTTTAACATTTGAATAACCCTTGAACATTTCAAGTTTATGGAAGAACATGGGTAAGAAAATTATCAAAAATTTATTTGAAATATTTTATAAAGTTATTTTGAATTGAAATTAAAAAAAATCAGAGTTATATATTTAAAAAAAAGTTGTTGTTTCTTAAAATTTCGATGGTATATTTGGAATTGAAGGTGTGTACTCATACTATAAATAAATTAAAATAATCTTTAACTACAGTAAATAAGTAATTGAAAAATCTATTTTGATTAATCCACATAAAGGCATATCAATTTTAATGTAATTATTTTATTAAAAATCATGATTGCGGCAATTTGTTTATTAGTGTTAATTTATCTATAAGCATGTATTTCCTAGATTTAGTTATGATTTATAACTGTGATAAGAGCTTTACTTTTAGGGTTTTTATTACATCATAAACGTTCCCGATATCGTTTCTCTAGTTTTCAGAATTTCTAAGTAAAACATTTCCTCTTTGTATGAATGATAATCATGCAGTGTTTTGTAAGATTTCTATTTATAGTCATTTTTTTAGATGAAAGATATCTATCGCAGGATAAGTTTTATCTATTTAAATATTTTTAAGTTTAACTGCTTGCTAAGCGAGAGTAGAACGCTTTTGTTGAGAATAATTGGTGGGAATAGAAGATGTTTTGCAGCGGACACATTGGTTGGTAAGCTAGAGAGTGGCCTCCTCCAAGCCATGAATAAAACATGTTCTAATTGCTGGCAGCACGTGAGGGGATCTCGAGCCATTGGTCACTATATCCAGCTCTGTCTAGGTCTAGTAAGGTTCTTGGCTTCAATAATAAAGCAATTGAGTCCGGTTTCGTCCATACTAACAAGGGGGGACTATGCACGTGGGATCACCGATTTCAATGAAACTTTTTCTCATGATATGAGTTCGGAAAATATTTAACATATGTTCTTGCTAATGTGTCCGAAAAAAAAAATTCATATAATCTTAGAAATTTAGTATATTCGTATTGCGTCTTTAATCTGCATCTGTTTAATTATTATTGTAGACCAAAGAATTTTTATTTTTGTGTGTAGAATAAGAACAAAATATTGTGGATTGTTATGAATGAGTGTATAAAAAAATACGAAAACCAAAATTCGTTTGCCGCCTTTACTCTGCATCTATTTCATAGTTATTAT
Organism: Halyomorpha halys; assembly: GCF_000696795.3. Lineage (NCBI taxonomy): Eukaryota > Metazoa > Arthropoda > Insecta > Hemiptera > Pentatomidae > Halyomorpha > Halyomorpha halys. Next base: position 659,914 of record NW_027105545.1, read on the forward strand.
AGATCGATTTTTTTTTTTTTTTTTTTTGTGTAGAATAAGAATAAAAGGTTGTGAATTGTATTAAATAAGTATATAAAAAATATAATAACCGCTAACACATTGTTTCCAGTGAAGTAGACCAAAAAAATTCGTTGTATCCTCTTATGAAACCCTTAAATAACAATTTTATATCAATAAAAAGTTATTAATTTTTGGAAGATATATTTTTTTTTCTGCCGATGTCTCACTCACGAAATAAACTCATTAATCCTCACAATGTTATCCAAATCCAACGTAACTACAACTGTGGGGAAGCTGAAAAAGCGACTTATTTTTTTAAGAAGGTAGAGTTTCTAAAATTTCGATTAGTACCTCTTAAGCTCCTCTTAAGTTTCGTGTAGATTATTGGCATCGTTTCGAAGTTATTGCATTTTCTGCAATTTCCTAAAAAAAAAAAATTTTTTTCACAGTAAGGCAAAATTTTTTTGATTACCATCAACATTAGTATTTGAGGGTTTTATCTCACATTGCTACGTTGGTCTAAATTTTTTTTAATACTGTGCTATTATTTGGGTATGTGGGGGTATGATATACCAACACCGTCGATAAGAAATATTATATTCAATTAAATTAAATGAGTTGAAATTCACACTAAACTTCAATAACCAAAAATCACTTCCTATAGAGTAAGCCGAAAATAATCTTTTCAGAAAAAGTTGTCCAGATTCATTTTTAGTGTACTAGTAAACCACTAAATACGTATCTTCATAAAAAACATTCATTTCTTTTCCCTACTCCATATAAGGCCCTCTGCACACCGGAGCTACTGGAAAGGAACTAAACCGATAACTCGGATTACTGACCAGTTACAGACTCGCTGGTGACTGAATTCCACACACGAGCCTTCTCTGCACCAATCAGAAACTCTAATTCGTTTGGTGTCGTTCATTCGAGCAATGATAAAACCATCATGTTGTATTGTTGTTTTGGTTACACCCTTACCTTGAAAACAATGTTTAGACGCAGTTTGTTGCTGCTCAACACAGGTTTCCCGACTTCTACCTATTCCTTCTCCATTAAATACTTCTTCGAATAGCCAGGAAGGTAGAAATTATATAAAATGGGATGCTTTTCAACCTCCTCCGCTATCAACAGGTTGTTCTGTTGGTCACTCATCTTTCAGAAACTAGAAACTGTAATCACTCGGCGACCCAACATGCGAGTCACCTGGGGATTGGTTACTAACAAGCTTCTGTGAATGACAGACAAGTCCACTAACAGTAGCGCCGTGTGAGGAGTCCCGTTCTGTTCTATTGTATTACACAGAGAGTTACTCAAAGTAAACTAATTGGTATTTCGCGTTACTGATTAGTTCCTTTTCAGTATCTTCGTGTGTAAAAGGCCTAAAGTGATTTTTGATTTTTTGTGATTTACTGTGAATTTTATACAATTGTCAATATTTCTTTTTGTTATTCTACATCAAAAAACGAATCTAATGTTATATTATTCCCCATATACTAAAATAATAGCACAGTTTTGAAATAATTTAGCCCATAATTAACACGAGCATAGTAATTAAAATGATTCCTTATTTACCTGATAAATATACATTGGGACAGAACTGGGATAATGAAATGAAATACACCATTCTATATCAAAAGTTTATTAAGGGATAAACAAATCAATATCTTCAAATTGTAACCAAATTATTACGATTTACATTTAACTTTAAATATGTTTTATAAATGACTAATTTTATAAATATTGATTTTTTCCAATGTTCAATTTAAATATACTTTTATACCATTTATATAAATTATCAACGTATTGGTTAACCATTGAATTTTCATTTTAGTATAGTAGATTAAAATCATATTTTATAAATCATAATTTTCTTCCAATTATTAAGTGTTTTTTTTAAATATTTATAATTCAAACATTTGCAATTGTAATTTTATTACGAATTTACTTGCTATTTATATACTTAACGTACTCTACTTTTCAGAAAGGCAGATTATAGCGATGATGTCCACTAAGAATTTGTGTATCTTCCTCGGTAGGTCTTCTATTCTAGGAGTGCCTTGCATGTTTGCTACTTTTGAGATTATACTTTTTTTCCCTTGATTTTTATTGCTTGAAATTCTTTAAGAACTGTCCCAACTTCGATTGGTAGGCCTCTTCTACCCTTAAACGAACTTTTTATGCTCACGAATTGCTGCTAATAGGCTTTATTTTTAATCTTTACAGGATTTTCGATTATTTTTTAGGTTTCCGTTATTACCTACCAACTTCTGAGATTTTTACCCGATCATTAACGTATGTTCTTTAATTCTAAAAAAATAGGTTAAATAGATCACCCTCATTTATAAATATTTATTTACATCATCTTTATTATGATACGGCTAAAGTAAATTAATCGTTGTTATTACAGTGACAATTGCATTGATCATTCTCAGATGGTTCTTATCATAATAATATATATGTATGTATAGTCATACCATATTGCTTTCATAGAAACAACTATAATTTTTTTCTGGGGGGGAGGGGAATAATTTTGTAAAATAGAAAAGACAATTTACACTATTGTTATTTAAACAATTTAAGACTGCAACTTTTTGAGATAATACTTGTTTAACTTACCTGTTATATTAATTATTGAATGTTTAGATATATTATTTTCACTTTACTTGAATAAAACGTTAATAGTAAGTACAGTGTACGTAATGTATTTTTTTTTTTTGGTTGATAGTATAAGTTTGAAATTGAGGATCTGTCAGATTGGTCAACCATTTTTTTGTTTACAATCATTAACACGATATATATTATATTATTTTTAGGAAATTCTCTTTTATTCTCATGGCACATTTCAGTTCATTGAGAAATATTCAATTGTTTTAGAATTTTTTTTTTTAATCTACGAAGCTTAAAAAGTTAAGTGTTATATTCTTATGTATATACGAAATTCAATATAAAGTTTCCGAAGCATTTTGAACCATTGATATGTCTTCGGTGATGGTATAGTGAATGAATGCACTGTATATCAGTGTGACGAATATTCCTCCTATATAATTTTTAACGGACACATTTTCATATACACTTAAGTAATAGTAAAAAACATGGTCAATTTAATGCCCCAGCTCCTCACACACATTTAAAATGAATAAATATATAGTAGAGTTGTACATGTATTTCTGGGTCATACTAAAGCAGTGTAAGCAAACATGGAAGATTATCCTGTACTAGGCAGGACTGTCGAAACCTAACGGGAACGCCGGTCGAAGCAAGTGGGCACTACTCTTTAAAAGCGATCTACCGGCATTTTCCGCTCAAATAAACCGTAAAATAGGGAGGTCTTTCAGGGATTTTTCCTCCTGTTTGGATTAACTGAGCGCAAGTGGCTATTGCCTAAGGCGGAATCATCGCAGTGAATAGGCAAATGAAGGAGGAAAACAGATGAATGCTACGGAAAACGGACTGTTTGGGCCACGCTTGAATATTCATTTATATGGCCCTATCGGACACACCAATGGGATCAGTGATGTGTTATCTTAATAGACTCGAATAAGCATGACCGATATCCATAATAAACAACAAATGTACTGTAAATTGAAAAATTAACTCATGTATGAACAAGGAGTGATAAACAAATTTAAATAAATTAACATAAGAGATAGGTTAATTTAAATTTAAAAAAAAATACAATGTTTGTGGACTATCTGTAACTTGTCAGTAGTCACATGCCTTATTCACAGGTATTACACAGGGTACCTCCTATGTGTGAATAATCTATGTTCCGGGTAACCTACGGCAACCGAAAGGCTGAATTGAAGGGGTCACCATAATAGATTATAAGGGAGTCACTCCCTACACCACTTGTAACACAAACAATAGACTTTTATTTCATTTAATCATATTTCATTTTTTAACTTATACAGTCCACTCAAACCCAACTAAAAGTGAAGTGTGTCTGGCAATTCGGTTGAAGGCATGCTTCATACAATCTAAACTTACTTTTATTTTACCTATGTGACAAAAATATAAGTGAATAATTAGAATGATAATTGAGAATGGTTTTGATAAAATTAGGACAGTGGTTATATTATTTATAATAACGAGTGCGATTTCCTGTCTAAGAACGGTTTTAATCATCATACCGTCTCCAACATACCTTCTTCCTCTCACTCCTGAGGACATGAATAATGTTTTTGTGAATAAATTATACATACATATCGAGTACAAAATATAATAAAAGGCAAGAATAATTTAGTAAGCATTTTATTTTATAGATGTTATTATTGGTATCATAATAATATGAATGACAATGATATTATATTGTTTAATGTATTTTATTTTAATTTTAAATGTTCAAAACCTTTAAATTTTTACATATATCTTCGAGGAAAAGAAAATTCCATTTGAACTTTTTTTTTCGTGCCCTTCATTAATGATGATAACATTAATACTTCATACAGAGAGAGAAAAATGCTTTATTCATCCATGCTGCCCAAATACATCGGGTTGCTACATTACACCGCATAGTAATCAATCCGTGATTGAACATATATAAATTACATATGTTTACATGATATAATAAAAAAGAAAGAAAACATTTTTTTTTTCCCCACAGTTTCCTTTTACAATAAATTCCAGTCTACACACTAAATACAAATATTTCAATTCATTCCTTTTTTTCTTTCCCTTTCTTGTCCCTTCCATTTCACAATTTTTATTTCATTTGATCGACAAATTCACTCTCTCGAATTCCTCCTCTCAGATCCTCTCCAGTCATCCGTTAAACAAATTCACTAATTGACAGCAATGTAAGATCAAACCAGAGGAACAATAGTCACAGCAGTAGATCAGTTTACAGTAAAACAAACAAATAAATACATTTTACCAAAACAAAACTATTACATAGATTTACAGAAAAATATAATAAAAAGTTGGTTAAAAGAAATACTTGAGATGATAAATAAGTTTAAAAAAAATAATAAAAACAATTTAATGAATTAATAAGTTAAAACACACAAATAGACAGGTCCACATACTAAAAGAAATAAAGAAAACAAGGAATAATCTCCGAGCTAATTCCCATGCAGATGATGGTGTATGATCCCCAAGTAGTCCAAAATAATATTTTCCGCCAAGATCGCAATATCCCGGATTCTAACACTTAGGCCTTCTAAGAAGCACCTTGTTCTATCTGGTATTGTTTCGCAAATTCCAAACCAGAGGCCTCTCACGGTGAATTGGAGGTCATACATGGAATGTATTATATACTTTACTGAGTCTTCTCCGTTTGATTACCTTGTGGCATTATAACGTGTTCATTGGAGTCTAGGTTAAGGTGGTATAGTCTAGCTATATCCTATGGCTATAAGCATTTGCACATAACCTAACGTACACATAAAAGTAAACATTTGATGTTAAACTATAAAATAAGAAATACAATTCCTCGACAAAACGAATAAGAAAAGTAAAAATGTGTGAAAGATGTGAAAGAACAATGAATGATTCAACAAATATTATTCATCTGGTCTATATACCAAAAGTTTATAGTAAAAGTTAAAGTCAAAAACTTTCAGTTTTATAAATATTGGGAAATAAGCATATATATTTCTTCCTTTTTTTTTTTCTTGTAACACATGAAGGCATGCAACAAACAAATGCATTTACCCCACTTCTAAGATTCTTCCTTCGATGTGTATTTAATAATTTACCTCGAAAAACATAATCCTTTTTGTGGGTGTTTTTAAGCTGAACTAATAAAATTATGGTAGTTATATAAAAAAAAAAAAAATATATACGTATCTCTTCTAGAGATACGTAAAAGGAATAATTAAATGTTAGTTATAAAGATAAATTATTGGACCATAAAAAAATGCTTTTATAAGGCTACATAAATTTATTTAATGATTAATTTTATAAACAAAATCCATTTATTAAAATGGATTTTGTTCATAAAATGTATTTATAAATTGTAATTATTACTATTTTCACTATTTTAGAACTTTATTATGTATTAAATTGTCCAAAAATGGACATTTTTACACTGTTGTTTTTCGTTATTACCATGGTCATTTAGATTCTAGTAAATTTAAACCACTTTTTACAATTTTATATTTATTAATTTTTCCACTGCTTTTTTATTTGTTATTTTTATATTTATTGATCCTTATTTTTTTTTCCTTTTTATAATTATCACATATGTATTTGTTACTTTTATTTTAATATATTTATTTCTTTTATGCAGGTATACAGAGTATTTCTTTAGATTTTAATTAAATAGAAATGTACATGACCATATAGGATTTTAGGGAAAAAAACTGAGGACCACAAAATGTAAATTTATTACACCAGCTCATTTTACAAAAATTTTTAACTTTCTAAATGAATTTGAGGAGGGATGTATACAACTTTGCAAATCCAAGAAAAACAAAAAACACGAAGAAATCTGTGTGGACGCCCAAATTTTCAAACTTCTATTTAAATCAGCAGAGAATGGATAGAGATACTGTACTGTCTGCATAAAGTCGGGCCTAAATCTTTGCAACTTGAGAACTACTGCGGCGCCGGTTCAAATACGGGTCCCAAGAAATAAAAACTTGACCCCTCACAATGGTTCGAGTAGGCTGTTACAGCCTTTAGATAATCTCCCTTCTTCCGTTTGTCAGAAATGACTGGGAAGGTCATAAAAAAAATAAATAAAAGAAAAAGGGTAAGGAGAACAGGCTCTTAAACATCAACCCTACTCACATACACATTTTCAATACTTTAGTCAATTTGAAAAGGATTTCGGATTCCTGACGAAGGAAACGCTGATTTTTGACCAATTTTTCTACAAAAATGTGATGTGGTCAGGTTACACGCAGAACTGCCAGCTTTCACCCGACGAAGTTGTATATTTGCATATACATACAAAACAACAGGGAATAACCACAAAAATAGACCATCCTATAATGTTTAAATCGGACCAGAATTCGAACTAAATACAGTTTGCTCGCTGGACTGATGCAATGACCTCAGTGGATTAAAATTAGACACCACGAGCTAACAATACAGCTGGTGCATCCACTGCAAAACAAAATGTTTGCATCGTTGATTCGTCTGCTTAAACAGGTGCTCTTTGTAAATTTACTAAAGGTTTTGTTTTGTTTTTTAATAGCTATTTAAAACAAATAAATTTAGTTTATTTTACTAGTTCAAGTAAAAATCTTCCATTTAAAACTTTTTTAATTGACAGGTATATAGATAATTTATTAATCATTACAAGTAAAGAAAGCCAGGAAAAACTTTACCAGCAGCTCAACTCCTTTAAAAAATAATTATTTACACATTGGAAAGGCCAGTTAATGACTTAATAAGATTTCTAAATATATATATAATGATTGATAATAGTGGGAAATTAAAGTCCAAATGGACAAGAAAAAAGATCACAAGCTAGGTTATTAAATTTTTGCTTAACCAACCGATATTCACAAAAAATAAATGTGGCCAAAAACCTAATCAAAAAAGCAATATCATTAATAAACATAGAATATTTCAAAGATATTAAAACAAAAGTTTATAAAATACTAATCGAAAATTTGTACTCAAAAAACTAATAAATAAATTATGGTATAATAGAATGCAAAACAACCTCACAATGAATAATACAAATAGAGATATTGATATAGAAAAAGTAATAAAATTAATTATAATTTAACAATAAAAGCAAAGTGGTAATGGAAATAATAAAACTAAATAAAATGACAACTAATTTTTATAGAAATGGAGATAAGTGACAACCTAAATAGCAGATATTCAGTTTGAAAAAAAAATGACAATAGAAATAGAATTAATCAATTTTTTGAAATGAACTATGTAATTAGACTGACAGAAAAAATTAGAAAAACATTCATAAAATTAGACCACAATAAACTAAAATTAGAATTATATAACACTAATAAATAGGCTAATTACCTGAACAATATGAAAGACAAAATAGAAAAAGAAATACATATGATTTCTGTCATAATTGTATGGGAGTTTACGTCGGACAAACCTCAGAGAAATTGAAAACCAAAGTTGAGCAACATGAAGACAGTTAAAATCATTAGACATATAAAAGGCCCAACATAGCATAAAACTAAAACACATTTTTGATTTTAAACATCCACAAATATTAGTGATACAAAAAAAGGAAAATAATATATGTCATATAGCAAAAACCATAAAACATGCAGTCAATTTTAAAACTGATACAAATAATTTAAGTGCATACTATACAGATGTCTTAAATAAATTATAAATTTAAAATAGCAAACCATCTAGATAATATTGTGCTACATAATAGGAATTTCCGAATGATTAAGTTGTCAGTGTTTAAACACAGAACTAATTAGAAATTCCATCTTTGAAACAAATAGAGGTAGGAAATATAAGCACAGAGGTAGTTTATCAGTTATAACAGTTCAACCTCCAATGATTGTCACAATGAAGCAAATAACATTCTCATTATTTGTATTAAACATGTTATTTGTATTATTAACATTTGAAGACAACAATTGATATCATTGTAATTTTACACGTGGACTAACAAGGAGAATAGAGGAAAAAAAATAAAATTATAGTGAGACATTTTAATAATTAGGTAACTAATCTTTTCTTTTTTTAATCTTACGAATTATTGTCATGTTGCTTTCATAATTAAAATTGGTTGTTGTTGATTGTAGTATATCTGATGATTTATTGTTCCGAAACGTTGTTAAGAATTGTGCGATATAATTTTAAAAAATTCAAATGAATGATTTTTCAGTTTACCTTATGAAATAATTTACAACTCTTCCAGTCTATTGAACCTTAATTGTTAAAATAAATGTAATGTTTTATTGTTCTTATATGGATAAAAATGATAAAAAATCAGAAAATTAAATACAATAAAGAGTAAGTTTAAAGAAGAATGGTAATTGGTAACCAGCGAACTTGAAATACTTGTTTATTAATCATTTATTTTAATGATTACCACACTGGTCATAATTTAATAATTACGTAATACTTTAATTATAGTCTTATTGGAGAAAAGAGCACCTTAGCTCTCATTAAAAAGATTTTTCTTTTCTTTAACGTACCTTTGAAAGAATATTTTATATCGTTTAAAACAATAAGGTTTTCTAATTATGTTCAGAGAGTCGGTAAAGAAAAATCTCATCACCGCACCGCAGTAAAAGATAGTAGACCGAGGGAGTTCCCTTGTTTGGCCTTGTCTTCTTTTTTCACTCTCTTCTTATATTTACTCTGGTGCTTTAATATTTAGTAAACTTTTAATGAATATTTTTACTGATTAATTATTGTAAATATTTACTACTACTATTGTATGTAATAAATAGATATTTGGCAATTAATTGTGTAAAACTAATTTGTCTTATTAGTATGAATTTGGATATTTCATAGTGGTTATAGTAGTATAGTAGTTGGTTGATATTAGATATATTTCCAAAACTTTCATTATCTCTATAAAAGTAAATTTCAATATATTTGACATGAATAAAAAACTATATATTTTTCTTTGTTTAGTAAATAAACATAATAAAAATCGAGGTGTAGATAGTTGACCGTAGATTAATGCTTGAAGAAGTTTGTCGGGGGGTGCGGTCAGCAAAGAACAACATAAATAAACAAAAACATATTTATTTATTTTATGCCGACGTTTCGACCTGAGTTTCAGGTCTTCATCAGGGGTTGTGTCGCAGAGGAGGGAAAGTCAGGTCTTCATCAGGGGTTGTGTCGCAGAGGAGGGAAAAATCGAAATGGATATGAATTCACAAATTTTTATTTTACCTGAACCAAAGTGGCACTAAAAATTACTTTAATTGGCTCATTGCTGAGTGAAAAGAGCAATTTTCTATCTCGACTTAGTCTTATTTGATTCAGTTATCATAATAGATCAGGCTGGATAAACGTATACTTCTTTAACACTCCATGTTAAAAATTAGCATGTTTCTAATTTCTATCTTTTTGTGTTAAATGTTGTACTTTCTGTAATTTAATGAAAATTAATCCATTATCAATTCATATCTCATTATCATTGAGAGACTAAATTAAAAATGTGTATAATTTTTATAAAAAATTTGTATCTAAACTATAGTCTTATATCTAGTAATTCTTCCTGAGTAATTAAAAATTTAAAATTTGAGTCTTATTTACATTCGCACCAACCAGATAAAAATTTCATAACGTTCATTAATTATAGAAATATTAAATATTAATTAGGTGAACCTATTTAATTAATGATACATATTTAATAAAATATATTATAATTATCTTATATTAAATTATATCTCATATTTATTCAATAATTACTTCATATAAATATTCTATCTTACCTTTGTTGATTGATATTGTATAATAGACATTTTTACATTTAATCCTTGTTTTCTTTTTTTAATTTTTAATCTGTATTTCTTTTCATTAAACGTCTACCTTATTTTTTTGTTTAGTCTATTGAATTTAAAACTATTTACTCTGTATGGGTATATATTTACTCCTAGGCAGTCAGATCTAAACCTTTAATTAATTTTATATTATTATAATTTTTCTTTAAGCTTAACAAATAATGTAATTCCCTTTCTCATAGTCCCTTCTATATATTGTGATTGAGATTTACATATTTATTGTATCTCTGAAGAAGACTAAAAATGTCTGCTAAAACGTCAACATTTATTAAATAGTTTTTCGTTTGTTTTAATTTTGACAGTGGCTCAACCTCATTCACCTTGATTATAAGATTGAGCAAACCCCATATCATTATTATATAGGTAATATAAGATTATCTAAGTATAAAAAAATTGTATCATGATTCTTAGAAAGAATACAGAATATGAGTTGTAAGCAGATCCTGTATTATAATGGCTGTTAAATTTCTTGCCTAGAATACAGCATTTATGAAACGAAAACCCGATTATAAATTATGGGGTCCGTAAGGTGTACTGTCCTATTAAATAATAAACCCTTTTACATAGACCGTTTGGTTAACTAAACGACATCTGATCATCCGCATCGCTGACTAGTGATTAAATCCAGACTGCTCTTTTGGGTCCCACCTTGTTAGAGCCTCGGAGCAGGAAGGCCACGAGGAGGCCGAACTAGAGGATATGCGGCACGCAACATGCCGCTCGATACTGTCAAGCCTTTGATAGCGCCTGGCCGCCACCTCCTATCTCCACTCACATGCCTCCGTAGTCACAGTCTATTACACGCCGAACATGATGATTACATATGTTTACAGCTAGATGTTATGTCAAAGGCTGTATATATGTGTGTGTGTATGTGTTTTTATCTGAATTGATGATTTCTTAAATATAGATATAGGATTAAGTTTTATACATTGTCAAGTGCAGAATAATATGGTCTACATGACAAAATCTACAACATGTATAAATTAAAAAAATAAGAAATGAGACTGTAGAGCTAATAAATCTAAATTAATTTTAAAAATTAAAACAGTCTACTGACAATAAACCAATATTTTGATTTTTACTTCTCGTTTGACTGTTCTTCAGTTTTAGTGCTAGGTATAGTGTGTGTTTTATTCTATCGTCAAAATAAATTTTCATGCTATAGCGTTAAATAACGTAATTCATATTTCAGAAAGTGGTGTTTCTAATCCTCTCTTTACATATTCATAGATGAAGGCTGTAAGTGTCAAAAAAATATTTCATGTGTTGTGCTTGTCAACGGATCCATGTGTTTAAAAAAAAAATTCTGTGTGGTTATTCATATAGAATTGGATCGGGAAAAAAAGCCTTTCCAATTGTATTTAGTTCTATAACATGCTTGAGAGGTTACTTCCTCTTTTTTTTGTTATAAATAAATGTTTTAATTTCACAATGTAGCTCATTTCCTCAAAAGTTCTCACTGTTTAGTTATATTTTCAAGAAAAGATAAGAAAGGCCATTCTTCTGGGGTAAGAAACGGAAGAGGTAATCAAAGTTCTCTATAATCTAACTCATCATATAAATCTAAAATGCGATGATCTTTAATATGAGCTAGATCTTATCCTTTGAAATAGCTTGATGGAGCTTAAGTGGCCAATTTTCAAAAATCTTCCTCCAAAGTTCGTTTAATTATAGTTTCGGTAAACTTTTTAGCAGTGAGGAACAATAGATAAATATAAAATTGTAAGAATATAATAAATAGGATAAAATAAATATTTTCGTGTTTCCATGCTTGTTATGGTAATATTTGCTACAATTTTACTTTCACTTTCCTATTTTAGAAATCTGTTGTATGAGAAAATATTACCATTCAGAATAATAAAGATATTACTTTAATTATTTTATATATTCTTGTTCAAGTATGGTTTAGTTTATTCTTAATTTAAAACAAATTTGATCCATTTTTTCTCTCAACTTTATTCTTTACAACTTTTCCAACGTTTCGACCCTCAAGCCATTCTCAAGGACACCTTCATATTGATGTCATTTCCTTTTTCAAATCTTAAAAATGTAGGCTAATTGCCTTTGTCCCATATAACTTTTTCTAAATAATTTTTTCCTAGATTTAAACCTTTTATAAAACACTTTTCTTCATTCCTTCATTCACATTTCCAACTTCTATATGTATATATACTGATACATGTTGTCAATTCTTTGGAGTATATAATTATAAATAAATACAGTCTTTACTCATTACAAATAGCTGTGCCCATAAGTTGACGGTGTACGTTGCCTTGTAACACTTCCAAGCCTAACCTCCATAGCAGAGACCTGCTAACCTAAATGTCGCTTATCTACCGCGGATAAAAATGCTATGATGTTATTGTCAGTTTTGTTTGTTATCGGTGAAATTGGTATTGCGTAATTGTTTACCTACATCTTGTTTTCTCATTCATGTTAAATGGGGAGACAATCAGCTGAAAATCATTTTTAAAATTCATGATGATTTTATGTTCTGTGTTTCTCGCTAAGGAATTACAATATAGATAGATTGATGAATTATTCATCGGGTTCGTTGCCATGATGAAGTGGTTGATTGATAGTTCCAAGCATTACCCAGGAAGGTATGCTGCTAAGTGTTTTCTTATCCTCTAAGAAAATGATGTCGATACAGAATTTTCTGATAATATTCATGTAAAAATAAAATAAATCACAGTACAAGGACCGTGAATATGCATTTTTTCAAAAATAATGAACCTATTCTAAGTAAAATGAAGCCAATTGAAATTAGAAAGCACCGTCACTAGTTAAAACAATTACACTTTAAATTGATCATAGAAGATTTATTTAGTTGGCACTAACTCTCACAGACATTTCGCTCACAGTGGTCACAATATTCCACAAACATAAACTCAATCTTTTCCCATTTTATATATTTTAAATAAGTATTCAATAATTAAATACTGTTAATATATATTTTCAGATTACAGGCACCTGTACACCACCTTGTACCTACTGGCATTCAACTGAAGTCATAGTCTTCAGAATAAAAAAAAAATTATATAACTAAGAGATAAATTAACGACTTGTTCACCCTCAACTTGTTTTCAGTACTACTAATACGACTGAGAGAGAAATCCCAGGATCTTCTGGAGTCCTTCAAAAGGTAAGGAATCTCACGACTGAGTTTATAATAAATAGGAATGAACGTGTTTAATATGTTATTTAAAATAATTTATTGACATTTACAACTGTATTTACATAAAAATACCTTTAGTAAATTATTTTACTTTAAATTTAATTTTGATCACTTTTTTTTTCTTTCTATAAAAGGAAGATGGTACACTAAAAAAAAATCGGAAATAGTGATTACTGTTTAATGTAAGACAACGTTTCGCGCCACTTGGCAGAGTTTCATCAGTCCTAAAAAGGACACAAACAATTAAAATCAAGTAACAAGCTCATCATATTTTTTTGTAATTTAATTTACTTTCTTCATTTTTATATAAATTTTTACAAATCTTAAATCATATTTAACCATACTTTACTTCACTTTTATCTATTCTCTTACTTTGTTACTTTATTTTAGTTGTTTGTATCTGTTTTAGCCCTGATGAAGCCCATCTAAGAGGGGCTAAACGTCGGCTTACATTGAATAGTTTAATTAATATTTGAGTTTTTTATTGTATTTAAATGTTTACCTTGCTCGGACTATCTTATTTTTTATATTATACAGAGTCAATCAACCATCCTCTAATATTTTTGTTTTTGTTCTTATTTTTCTTCATTATGATTGAATTGGTTTATCTTTGTTACTAATATGTGAATGCATATGACAAAATGTAATAATATTTTTATAAAAAAATTCAAAGATTAAAATGTATGCAATTTTTTCAAAACTAAAACAGACGGAAATTCAACAATACCATTACTAACTATCCGTTTCGATCTATGCAACACAGATATTATGCAAAGTTAAAATGATTGGCATTACCAACCTAAAATCTTTCAGGCAAAAACTTTCAGGACAATATTACGGAATTTAATATTGAATATTGACCTTCACAGCCAACTGTTAACAGATACATAACCAATGAAACGATTCCATAACAAATGATTACAACCTAACTCACTCGTGAATGACATGACAACACACATGTGCAGTGAGGCCTATAAAAGGCTGAAGAGGAGCTGGATGAGATAGCTCCTTGCCTAACTATTAATTTTAATATCACGCATAGAGGATGTGCCGCTGGGTATTGCTCTCCCTCATGCCTCTCATGACATTTCCTCCTGTATTCAATGCACTACTTGTCGACACATATATCGGTATGACATATTTAGAAAAAAGAGAGGAACTAAAAAAAAATTATAAATTCGTACTTTTTTACGTATTGCATTTTTTTATCAATTTTGTAATTGCTATGCTTTCTAAGTGGATAAAATTATTAATTTAACATCTTACTTTTATCTTTCTAATTTCACCTTAATTTGTACTTATTAAAATGTAATTTTATTATTAGGTATAGTTATTTTTATTGCCTGCTCACAGGTATTTATTAATATGGGGAATTAGAAAAAAATTGCAAATACATACGCACTAACACACACACAAATAAATTATTTCTAGTTTTGACAGCTTTGGAGTATTTTAGAGTTTAATAACTCTTTATAATAAAGTGATTTTAATCATAAAAAAAATTATACATGACACTAGTAAATACATTAATTGTAAAACATTAAGTAAAAATTCAAATATTAACTCATAATATCGCGTGTTGTGGAACTGACAAAGTTAACAAAGGTTTAGGTTGTGTGAAAAGCAAATATTATATACATACAGTTGTGTTCAAACAACCATTTAGAGGCTGTTGACTGCGGCTAATAAATCAAATGGTTATAGGACCTGCGGCTATAATATTACATGCAATATTGTATTCACTAACCAACTTCATGCCTTCCCATCACTTTTACGAATTAATTTTTTGTGTGATTAAATATTTGTACATGTATTACGTATTACAAGAAAAAAATGTATTACGTTGGCAAAATTTTGAAATATTTATTTATTGAAGTAATTAAATTAATATTTATTGTTTATCAATTAGGAGTTGTAAATTACCGTGATACTACTAAATTAAAGGTCGAATTAGGTATACTTATTGTATATAATTATATGAATTTGGGATATAAAATTAGTCTAAATGCAGTAAAAAAAACGAAATTAGATTTCAATAATAATTAATTTTTTACTATATACAAACACTACTTGGCCTTAAAATAACAAAATTTTTACTAACCCCATTTTTATTTAACTGTTTGTTTATGTTTTCAGCAATTTTAATAATTTTGTTCTGAAAATTGTTTCAAATCGTTAATTGTTTAAAAAAATAAAACAAAATAAAGAACACCCAATATGAAACAGCCCTGACACAATATATCTAAAAATTACTATATGGGTATAAAAAATAGCAAGATATTGAAAAATGAAAAAAAAAAAAAACCAAACTACAGAACATTAGAAAAACAATTACTAAATATATCAAAAATATGATTCATTTCAAACCGAATACAAGAGTATGATTATAAGTTATGCAGATATGATAATAAATTCTATAGAGCCTTATTATTAATCAAACATAATCTTTTATAAAATTAAAAATAACTTGTGTTGAGTTAGTAATATCTTATAAGATCAACCAGTAATTTTATATTAATAATATTATTATACTTTATTTGTTGATAAGAATATATTCATAAATGTTCCAGAAAATCTAACAGAATTCAAAATTGGCATTTTTCAATGATTATTCATATCCTATATTTATTTATTTGTTATAGATTCGGGAGGACTTTTCTATACTCTCTGTAATAATATCCTTTTTTTACATTTTTATTAAAATACTATCTTCTTTTTATTATTACATAGCTGTATATACACTTAAAATCCATTGCATAAGGGCTAATATATTAGATAAAGGTTGCTATAATATTGCTTAAGAAAAGGCAAACAGGTTACATAACAAGAGCTCCTACGCGGAACAAGTAAGGCACTAGAGATCGATGGGCACAATAAAGGCGTAATAGCCCGAGGGACTGTTTCTCGCTAGAGAGAGGCAATATAAATACATGGATTAGTTGCTAACCAGTGAGCTGGCCGGCTGCCATCCTAGCTAAGGAAAAGAAAGCGGCCTTGAGAGAGAGCCATTACACCCCTAAAGTACTCCTAAACCTTCTCAACGGATAAACAGGCATAACTTCCAATTTTACCAGTTTTTCTGATCACTTTCCTTATTGTAGCTTAGTAGATACGATTTCGATTCAGCCTTTTCAACGGTTCCTATTTCCCTTTACCATTAGCATCAATTTAAAAGATTTTATTCAGGCTGAAAAATGAGCTGATCCTTTTATTTTACTTGGAATGCCATAAATTATTTTTATAACTGTTTAACTTTACTGCTTCGCACCTAAAAGCAATTTACAAATGCCTTTTAAAGTGAAAAATAAACGATGAAATGAAATCTTAATCTTCGTCACATATTTAGATTCTAAACAGCCAGTGAAATGATATAATCTGTATCATATACCTTTAACATCTTAATTATTAAACAGCTGAGAGGAAGTTCTGCCCTAAGGACATCATATCACCCTTTCCTTCTTCCTCTCAATCTTATTTTATCTCTCTCTCAACCTAATATTTATTTATTTACTAGTTTTTCTAAATTATTTACTTATGCCCTCCCAATTTTTAGTCATTGTTAAATTTATTAAACTTTTAATCATAAATTTTCTAATGATATAATTTATAAACTACGATTACTTTATCACTCAGCTAATTGATCGTTAATTTAACTGATTATTAATATTTCATTAGTTTACCAAACAGCTAATCAATTGTTAATTTTACTGATTAGTATTTGATACATAAAGTAATAATAAGTACACAAATGATTAATACTTAAATCATTTCACCTTCAAAAGGCATTTTTAGGATGCAAACATCACTATGAGCCAGAAGAACTGCTTATATTGTTTAAATTTGTTTTAAAATGATTGATTAATTTTGTAACTGTTTTATTTATAATAATGTAATATATTAGTTCCAAGAAAATGATCAACTTTATATCAGTTTTGGCCAGTAAGATACCGCGTTCGTACTATGAGGTATAGAATAGGGCACACAGCTTTGGAAAATTCTCCCTTGCTAGAGAAAATAAAGGTGCTATTTAAGAGCTTTCAAACATACATGAATTAAGTAGGCATATACAGCGTGTCAAGAAACGTTATGTAAAGTTCAAAAGATTATTATATTTTAAAAAAAAAAATATTTTCAAGGAAAACAGTTCATTTATTAAAAATTTGCACTTTAGGGAAAGCCATTTACCCAAATTAATATTACCTAACGGTGAAAAAAGCTAGTGAAGATTATTTATCCTTTGGATGACCTGAGTGAAATGCACGGGCACTGGTCAGGATGGCGTGCGTCACTGAACAATTCAGTTTGACAAATTTTATTAGCATTGAGATTCTTTGTTCCATATAACATCCGCTGTTAACGTAACGGTCTGACATAGTAAACACGTTGTCCAGTAAAGTGTTCCATCGCTAATGAATCTCTAAGAACTGAGTTGTGTCGTTTCCCAAAGACTCCAGTCTAGTGACCATGCGTCTCTTAGTAATTAGAAGAAAAGATAATCTCACGATATTATTAATGCCATTTCGAGAATAGTATTTTTGATAAATGATATTCCATAATGCACCTTATTGTTAATAGTTAAATTATTATCCTTCGAGATCGTAGGTTTTAATAAATTTAACTTTTAAATAGTGCATTCCCCTTCTTGATACCAATATATAATTTAAAGAAAATATATTATTTAGATACCAGAAACGAGGGACGTTGTTTTTCTTAACACCGATAAATTGTTCGGTTGGCTTGACTGCTTTTGATTAAGTTGATACTAGACCATCTTCGCACTGACCTCCAACTGTGGGCCGCATCTTGAGTCATTTTCGAAATGTGGGAGTTCAGAGGAAAATATGTGTATGCATCTAAATGTAAAAAAAAGGTACAAACAATATAGAATGTGAAAATATACCCAATATAAATATATATATAAAATAGAATAAATATACCAAGACAGTATAAAAAATTATTCAAACATATTTTTGAAAACAAGACAAATTCATTTAAGAAAATATAAATATAAATGAGTATGGAACTCATAATTAAATAATTAACATTAGGTATAGTCATGCGTGATAGAATCGTAGAATTAGAGATATAGAATTAGAGTAATAAATAGTAAAACATTACTTATCAAAAATAGTTATAAATATAGTAAAAAATAAGTGTAAATGGTAAACAAATTAGTAGAGTAAATGTGGCAAAGGTAAAGTACTGTAACAAGTAAGAAGGAGATAACAAGAATATTAAAAAATAATAAAATAACCGATACAATTACTAGTATAGCTATCTATACTATAGTATAGAACTAGTATAGCTGATGTAAGAAAGTCACTAACTGTTGGAGTTAGAGAAAAGTAGTGGAGTAAACCCCTCCACCGTCAGAAAGGTTAATTTTTAATATAAAAGTATATTAGCAATTCAAAACATCAAATATTATGACAGAAAAAAGTATGAGATAAATGTAAAAGTAAAAGTATAAGATATTGCTAATAGATTATATACGGTATGGAAAGAGAAACATAAAGTAAGTATAGATACATAGATATAGGAATAAACTGAGAAAAAATAGAACACAGATACGTTTGGCAGGTTGTAAAACTATTACATGTAGTAACAATAATGAGTGTTGGCAAAATTCTTACTCCATGTCTTATGTTTTGACACACACACACACACACACACACACACACACACAAAAAAAAAAAAGGAATCTAAAATATTTGTTTATCTTTTAGCTAGAATTATATTAATTCTTATGCTAAATAATTATCTCTCTGTCCAAAATTCCATCAACATGTTGCCTTTCCAGAAAGGCAATATCTCACTCCAGGAGGTCGAGCCGCCAAGAACTGTGACGATGAAGACACAGAATAGAGTACGGAGCTCGGAGCAACAGTGGCAGCTGACCGAAGATTTACTGCGGCCTAAGCCCTTACTTCATCCTGTTATCGCTGCCTCTTCCACCCTTTTATAAACTAACTACCTCTGCGAGACCTCCATTCCTCCACAACATTTTGTTACTTTATACCAAGTTTTTTGTCTTTCGTTTCATTTTCTGGAATGCCAGAATTTTTAAAGATTCAAGTCATTAGATAATGAGGAATCATGCAAATAGTATTGAAAAAAAATCTTGCGGCATCAAATAAACTTAAATATTATATTTTGAATGTTACAATCAACTGTTATTTTAATGAGTTATTGGGTTAGTGGCGCATCCCACTCATAATGTAATACTAGCTTAGAAAATATTTTTCTTAATGAATCAAAATCTGGTAGTTTAATTTGTTAGAAAGCAAAAATGAATTTATTGTAAGAAGGTTCAAAATCCATTTAAGCTTAAAGTTAGATTTTTTAATTATATACGTATTGCATTGAGTACTTCATAAAGAATGTACAACTCTCACATCACTAACAAATATTGTACCTTAAACAAAAACATCAGTGATATTAACACCACTTTAGCTTTCAAAGAATTTCAGTAAACGCCAACAAAAATGAATAAGAATAATTAAAATACAAAGGTAGTTTCCATGAGAGGCAAACTAGGTACACTGGAAAATATCCACATAATATTTAGTTCACTTTAATATTTAATTATTTGTGTCTGAATAGATTTTTCCACTTTTTTTTTCTTAAAGTTATTAAAATTCATTAATAATAATAAACGATGCGAAAAAATAATAGTTAAACAAAATTTAGTATCCAACAACGAGTTTTATTACGATTTTTAATTGGTCCCTCAATAAGGAAATTACAACAAACATTAGCATCTTTTGATATAATTAACAAGTTTTTATTGCGTATTAGGGTTGAATCTAGAAGCTAAAATTTACAATAGAGTTAAGTGCGTTAGAGAACTCTTTTAAGTTGTTTTTAAATAGTAACTGGTACTCCAAGAGCAGTAACTACAAATTAGAAACGGGATGGAATTAAAAAATAAATTTATTTTTGGATTTCCGAAATATCAAGGAATGCACCTAAAAATTAAGAATTGCTATCTAAAGTGGTCGATCACTCATTCATTTTTTTTCTTTATCCCTCAAAATGGCCTGACCCTTTTACATAATGATTCTAATGTTGTATATTATTTCCTTTATCTTCGTAAATGACCAAAATATAAAGGTTCTATTTGTCCTTTATTCGGGCGCCATTTATATGAGTCATCAGTTTTAAGATATACTGTGGTCAGTGGACAGTAAATTTCTTATTTTTGGTTTCAACGTAACTTTGAAATAAAACTCCTCAAATTTTGAAGGGGGTTAATTTTTTTTCATGTAATTAAAAAGGTTCATTATTGAAAATAATTAGGCAAAAGCGAGTGATTTATGGTCTAATTTTGATGGACGCTAGGCAGGTATCAAGAGGACAGAGAAAAACAAAAAATGCTTAAAACCTTTCACAATATTCATAAGCGAAAAAATATATATACGAAATAAAATGTTTTTCGATGAAAGAAGATCCTGAATGTTATTATCAAGGAGTTGGTTTCCTCTGTGGAAAGTTAGAATGCATCTTCTGATTTTTAATAGCCTAACTGTCTGAGTGGAATATGGAATTAGATTCTGTAGGCGTTCTCTGCCCATAAAGAAAATGAATATCAGTTAGCTTTAAATAAAAGAGTAAAGTTGGAAGACTGCCACCGATCTCGAACTTGGGTTCTCGTTTTGAATTAGAATGATTCTCCACTTTTCACTACCATTATAATTACAAACGTAGTAGTGATTTATTATTTCAAAGTAGGATAAACGAATCGTGAATACTGAGGACATAAAAATAAGAAAACATAGATAGGTTCTCTAATTTTGTAACAATATTTCAGCGATCTTCATTTTCCCCCCATCCCTTACCTCACTATTTCTGACATACAGGGTGCGGCAGCAGTATTTATATATATTATTATTATAAAATTATATAATAATATTTGGAGGATTCCATTTAATTTTATTATGAAACATTTTTTTTATTTTTATTTTACACCTAGTCCTCTGCATATGTCCAGTAGTTCCAACCTTCATGGACATCCATACTTCGATATTTCAGCTATCCATCCTACTTAGAGGAGGAATTTTATTTCTATTTAAAAAAAAAATTGAAATTGTAGTATTTATCTGTTGTATTTCTTGTGACCCCAACCCCTGAACATCTCCATAATTTGAATCAATACGGTAAATTATTTATATAAGTAAAAATAAATGGTTACTAGTAATCTTGGTCCCCCTTTCATGTTGCTTGGAGATGTACTCAAAGCTTGTCTTATTTAAAATAAGATATTGGGTTGATGTGCCAGTGGATCCCCTGTTTGTGAAACCACAATAGTGATTGAGTGGGCACATTTGCATTAATTTTAGCCATGCCATCAGTGAGGTATTTGCTTATTACAAAAAAAAAATTATTAAATTAAATTTTGTTTTCCCTAATTCAAAGTCTTATGCACCTGGAAAAAACAACAAAAAAGTGAGTTACGCCACTTTTCCTTTCACTGGCTTAATCCATAATTTTTTTAATTCTCATTTTCTCTTAGATTATTTAAAAGAGATAAGTATTGTCAAATATATAACCGTTAAAAAATGTATTTATATTCAAATTAAAAATTCCAAATATACCATCGCTGATCGGGAGATTTGCCTGTTCAAGAAGGCTGGTTATTCTCTCCTTTCACTACATTTTAGCAAACTGTATCCCCGTAGGAAAAGGCTTTTAAGTGAAATGAAAGCGGTAAAGTGTTGCCAGACTTAATGAAGGCAAGGTGGGGCGCAGCTCGTCGACGATAAGGTCCAGTTAGTTATAAAATGCGTGATAAAAGTGCGAACCGAACTGGGTCTAAATCATAATTAATGAACCCAACTGGAGCCAGTGTTGATGCAATATTAATCCACGGCCTCTGTGATTAGATCTCCCACGCCCTCGGGCCAAATTAAAATCCCGCCAAAAACAGGCTTCCCCTCTCATCGCGGGAAAACCATTTTCCATGCTCCTCTTACACTCCCTTTCTCACTCTCTCTCGCTCTTTATCTCTCTCTCCCTCTCTTCCTCTCTCACTCCCACCTTCTATTTCACTTCCCTACTTTCCAACGCTATGAGACCCTTTTCTTTTCCTTCAGGGAGAAAAAAAAAACAGGGCTTTAATCCATAATATCAATGTAATTCTTGAAGCATTTTTCATTCTTTCTATGAGGGGTAGAGTAGATTTATTGCCAGGTAATCTTTAAACAAAACTTTAATTCTCTAGGTGGTTATCAAGAGTTTTATTTTAAATAATATCATTCCTATAATAAATAATTTTAAAAAAATACCTTTATGATTAAAACCTATGT
>NW_027105545.1:683032-708184 GCF_000696795.3 Halyomorpha halys
AAATTAATAATTAATGAATAATAAAATAATACCTATATAAGTAATATATAATAAATCATTCTAATAATATCTACCTAAAGGTCAAAAACATAGAATAGAAATACAACGTTTTTAATAGATTTATTTATCCTTTTCATGGAAGGTTCAGAGAGCATAATAATATATTTT
The DNA here is from genome assembly GCF_000696795.3 of Halyomorpha halys. Classification (NCBI taxonomy): domain Eukaryota; kingdom Metazoa; phylum Arthropoda; class Insecta; order Hemiptera; family Pentatomidae; genus Halyomorpha; species Halyomorpha halys. The sequence continues at coordinate 683,201 of NW_027105545.1, forward strand.
AATTTTGATAACTAAAAACTTATTTATTTTTTATGGTGATAAATATACAATATAATTTTAAAATACTCTTTTATTTATAAATAGTTCTCTCTATTTTTTACCAGAAATGAAACTAACAATTGAATAAAATTGTAGATGTAATTTATAAAATAAACAGAGAATTATATCACGCCGAAACGCCCAAGAAATGAATAAATATATGTATTAACAAATTTTTATATTTTATCTTTTAAAATTGTATTTGTATGTTTTTGATTTTATACTTTTAAAAAAAAATTATTAATTATACAAATATATATGAAAGGCAGGTCTATTTTACATACAGCTTTCTTTAATAATTAATTAATTCGAGTGATAAAAATTCATTTTAAACCAACATTTTTTTCAATTTAATTTATTTTTCCTTTTTACTATTATTCTCTTCCCAATATGTCTAGGGTATTTTTGGACTGAAATTATCGACCTGAGCAGTATAGCCTGTATAAAGTTTTTTACAGATGGATGTCGTTGTAAATTTGTATTTATGATTTGATAATTTATAAATAATATTGTTATTTGTTTAAAATTGTTTAAAAATCATAATAAATATGTTTTGTGATAGATTAGTGGAAACGTTAGACTTATAAAGAAATTTAGACTGTTTTGAGACTTAAATTGAATACAATTTATTTTATTTAAACGAGAACATAAAGAACAAGTCTCAAGAAAGTGAAAAGAATATATATACAAATGCAGTGATTAGTAATTAATATAAATAAACATTCACATTGAATAATTAAATAAGCCAAAAATTTAAAGAATAAATTAAAAGTAAATAAATAAAATAGAGACTAAGGAGCAGAGTGTAAAAAAACAAATAATATCCAGCAGAAATCCTTTTAGACTGATATCCCTTCCCCATAGATAAAAAAAAGGATGAGATTTAATAAAGTTTCAAACTTTAGTATAAAAAAGTTAATAATAAAGAAAAATATTATCAGAAAAATAAACTGTTAGGTCATTAGTAAGACCAGCAATATTGTGTGAGAAATATTTACAAGCTATTGACATTTGCTTCTTCGTCAATGGCTGAGAAAGTGGTCGAGAAAATATTTTCGTGATACATTGTGATTAATGAATCTCAGTATTTTTACTGTAGCTAGAATTCACATAAGATAACTCGTTCTTCTTGCTCTGGTTCGAGCTCAAAACTTCACTCACCAAACAAACATTTTTAGGAACGTATTAGTCCAAAACATATTTTTTCATATAAAAATTGTGTAACCATCCCCTGTTCCAGTAGATAAAGCGTTTAGTACAAATTCATATGAATTAAAAGTATATTCAATCATTTTTTGACAATTAGTCTTATAATTAACTACAATTTTAAACGATTTCTCTAGTGATGTTGGTTATGTTATGAATATGAACTACATTACTTTGAAGGTTTTTGATACAGTTTAAACATTCTCAAAAGATAAAAAAAATAAATCAATTTTTAATTTTATTAGTAACACAAGCTGTTCTCTACAAAGTTATATATTGTCAATGCCATGTTTAATCATTTTCACTCATTATATATTTTTGCATTATAACATTTCGCTAACACATCGTGTTATGAGCTAAGGATATTAACTGATCAAATGAACCTACTTAGCTTATAGATGACATTAAATAGTCGACCAATCCGCCCTCCCCTTAGTTAATACTAGCCCAAGTGTTGCCTAGAATTTATGAGCAAATTAATTGGGTAGGGTTGGTGGGGTGAGTTAAGGGGTGGGTGTGGTAGGGGAACCAGTGGAAACTTGTTACTGAACAAGATGTCCCAGAAAACAGGTCGCCACCTTGTTTTTTCTCTCTTTAAATTGGATTTTAACTAGTATTTAACATTTTTTTTTATCTTTTAAATGATCAATTATTTATTTTTGTAATAAATTTAAATTTAATTTTTTTTTTTTTTTTTGTCATAACTTACAAATAAGATGATTTATCTCGGATAGCCATTGTTATATAGATCTAAGCATTCTTCACAGCTGATTACTTCAATAAAGGTCGCATTCACAGATCGATCTTGGCTTAGTTGACGGAAATATTTTCAAATATATTCACAGCATAAAATTTAGGGGATTAATAAGAAAAAGTTTGTTGAAACAATTGACATCCAGAAAAAATTTTTATCACAACTGGATTATCCAACATAAGCTTAAATATTTAAATTAAAGTTGAATAATCTGTTGCCTTACAAATAAATGTAATTGATATTGTACGTTTTCATAAATAATACCCAACGTATGATTCGAATAAGTACACATAATTTCGCTTCATTGTGAGAATACCTTGACTAAATACTTAGATGTAAATATTGACTGACACAGGTGAGGATCGACGAGTTCTTTCTGAAGCTAGGCACTCAGTCTCGCTCATGAAGAGTAGGTTTGAATCAATGTTATTTAATTATTTTTTATAATGACAAAATATACTCCTTAATCGGTAAAATGTATCTTATTTTTGCTAGATATACTATACAAGTATTTTAAAAATATATTCTAAAGCCTATCTTTTTTTTTTCATTTTATTGTCTTTTAGACAATTATTATTATTCCTAATATTAGAGGTACAAATCCAACAAAAAAATTAGTGTAATAAGAATCGATCAAGTTGGCTAGGAGAGGCTTAATTGCAACACGATTATTCCTTTGTTATCCATAGGACCATAACGATGCACCGTTATAACCTTTTTTGTGATATAATAGCCATATTGTATAATATCAATATATTCAGTCCTGGAACATTATGAGATCAGTTCGTACGGCATTTATATCAATAAAATCAGCTAAAGTCGCAGAGAACAATCGCAAAGGAGTGTGAACTGACCCGACCAGATTAAATATTATTGGCCAACCCCATGAACAATAAACTGCGAGACAACAAGGCATAAACAAACAAGATGTTGGCGCCGATAGCGCTAACAGATCGGGAGCCGAGCTGGAAGGGGGGCTCTGGTGGGGGGATGAGGGAGGCTAGAGGAGTATGGTGGGGGACCCCCCTCGGCCGCTAATCGTGTCTCCTTATCGCACAGCTCTAATGGGATAGTCTGTTTCCTCAGCTCATATTTATATATCGTCTGTATTTAAAGAAAAAAGGAAAGGATTTTTTTATTAAGTGATTTATTTAATTTAACTTTATCCAACCTCTAGGGTAATTAACATCATAATTATAAAGTTTTAAAATATGTAACATACAATTTTTTAAGATTTAAGGTTAATAAAAATACTAATTTGATATTTCCAACTTTATTACCGATAAAAGTTGAAGAATCGAAATGCACCCAAGTGACTTTTATTTTCCACCACAGCTTCTGTCCGGCTGTTCTTTTTAATTACATTCCTTTACCAAGACCCGACACAGTGCGATATCTTAGAGTTATCCTAGGCAAAAACTCACCTGGAACATACCTCAAAATTTCATATAAACCTTACTAATCATCCTAATCCTTTGGTTCAATCCCTATCTTTTTTTTCTTTTTTTTTTTTATCCCCTTCCCTTGCCATCTCTGGCATACGGGGTGCGGGAGCAGTGGGGTAGTGCGCTGGGGTTTGCGCATGCCACTACTCCCTAGGATCACCAATTTTTTCCTTTTTTATTCTTTGTTAATTATTCAATTAATGTTTTTTTTTTGTTTTTTTTTTACTGTGGTGCAGCCCAGCGCTACGTCTGATGGAGCTGCACCTTGTCCACTGCATCCGTCTGGGTGCCTCCTGCAGTTACCAGGCTGGTCCAGCCCTCCTGGTCTCAATCCGGGTTAGCTTCCTCATCTTCTGGTGGCTCGCCGATGTTGGGCGGTCAAGTCCTTCCCATCGTGTAATGAGGGGGGCCCACCACCTCCTTCCACCCGTAAATGAACTCCTTGAAGAAGGGATAATTCTCTTCTTCAATTTCAATTCCTATCCAGTTCCACCCATCTCTACAATTTCAAAGGTTGAAACGCCAGTTGAAACAAAAAAAAAGACAATTAGAGTTCTTGCAAGAGCCTGATGCTCTGCACATTTTAAGTGTTTGCGGCTTTAGCTCACTTCTCAGCCACCAGATAATGAATCAGACCAGTGACGCGGTGAGAGGGCTGCACTGGGATCTCGGAAAGCTCTGGTCTACCTTTCATGGGTGGGGGATAGACTGGGCTCGGAGATCCTCAATTCGACAGTGCAAATATTGTACGTAATAATGTAAATGTGGCTAGTGATTTTTTTATTGTATTAGATTTTATTTATTTTCATATTTTTTTGCTTATTTTTTTGTAATTTTAGTATAAACGTGATCATTTATCACTTTTTACCCAACGTTGTGGGAGATTGCAGTATTTATCAATAAATTAAATGATAACTTAATTTTCAACATAAACTCCATGAAATCAAAACATACCTAAAGTGATTTATTTTCTTTCTTTTTACTTTTTTTATATACTGTGACTTATCATTAAAAAAAAATATTTGATTGAAATAATACAATCTGCCACACTCAAGAGCAAACAGTATTAGGGCTACGAGTATCATTTATACATAAAACAAAAATAATATCAATAATAATGAATAAATGAATTATAATAATAAAAATATTGTAAATAGGAATGATTGTGTTGTGATGATTTAAATGATCATTTAATTTATATACTTGTAAATGTTGTGTGAATGATTTCTATGATATATATAACCATTGTCTAAAAATATAACAGAATATAAAATAGGATGAGGTATATAAAATCAATTTAATGAAAAAGAAAAATTACTTTTGGCTTGTTTATTTTTGTAGATATTTTTGATTTATTGAATATTAATATTTTTTAACAGTTTTACATTTTATGAACAAATTCCTTTTTTTTTTTTTACTTTTTCCATCAAGTTTTAAGATAAAATTCATCAAAATTTAAATGAAATTTACAAAAAAAACAAAAAAAAAAACATGAAAAAATCGTTTATAGGTTCTATCGAAATCAGTAAAACTAGATTTAATTAAAATCATTTACATAACACTACTAAGTTTTAAGTCGCAAAACCATCAAGACCACTAATGTCCAACCACCGTTCCCCTAAATACACTGCTAAGAAAAGTCCCTAATAAAAAAAGCTTTGTCACGGCTCGTAAACGTTGACGGCATTGCATAACACTAAAAAAAGTTGTGGTATCGCTGTCATATTTTTATTTCTCTTCTTTTTTTATTATCGCTGTGCTATCGCCTAGTTTCTGAAACAATAGACTGTCGAACCTCGCCCTGCCCAAGGACAGTTAGCTAAATATCGATATCTTAATGCCAGGAATAAAAATCTTATAATGCCAGAAATAATATTAACTAATTGAAAATAAAACTATATTTGTATAAACTTACTCCTTTGTGCTTTACCTGCTGAGTTATCCTACTTACAATATAACTGAATAAGAATATGAAAATTGCAACCTATTCGGGAAATAAAATGTAGATATTAAGAAGATTTTAATATGTTTAATTATTCAGAAATTATACTCGTAATATTAATATTGTTTGTAATTCAATTCAGATATCATAAGACAGATTCGATTGTCTTATTTCATATTCAATCAACATTAGTCCTGTATCGTACTCATCTCTAATGCAAAAAAATATGTTATTTTAACGCAAGTATGTCTATTTTCTACAATATAAAATTGCATAATTTATCATGCTAAATCATCATTTCTCTAATTCGTTAATCTGTTATATAGATGTTAGGGCTAGTAACGAAATGAATGCATTTGAAATTACAACTGAGATCCAGGTGTTATGTTGTAAAAAAAAAAAAAAGCCCAGAATATGATAAATATAATGTGCTATGAAGACCTGTGAAGTATGCAGCAGAATAGGCTTTCAAAAAACATAAAATATACTTCTAAAACACAATAAGACAGTTATAGAATACCAATATACCTATAGAATGTTTTAAGTATTTTTGTTGTCACTGTTTTTCATTTATATTCAGCGGAATGTACTACATATCTAATAAACTATTTAAATTAAAATACCATCTGTTCGTTTTTTACCAAAACAATATCAAGTATTTAATTTGTTTACTGAAAAAAAAAAATCAAATTAAAATCAATAGAAATATTTTGTAATTCAATTATAAGATATTTATGTCTCAGATAAATGTGATTTTTTATTTGTTATGTATATTTTATATACAATTAAACATGTATTTAGAAATAGATTTCTGATTTATTTCTAGAATAAAGTTTCGTGTTTTAGAAAAAAAAAAAAAAAATGTATTTTTATTATTCTGCATCTTCAAAAGAAAATATTCAAAGTTACAAACAAAGTATTTAATATTGAACTTTTTAAAATGTAAAATACAAAAAATGTATTTTGTTTTGTATTCTATTTTAATTTTTATTAAGTAATGACCAGGTCTTGAGCACATGAGCACATAAAATAATAATCTTCATAAACATATTAACTGATGTTATTAAAAGAAAATATTAATATTATTTGATCGTAACATTGTTCACGATCAAATTTATATTTTTATGAATCATTTTTGCCAGTTTTTTTTCTATATATTCGTGAACCTAATATAGGATCGAAAAAAAAAGTAGGAAAAATATTTAAAAATTGCAATAATACATAGCTTAACCTCTGATGCCTCATCAGGTTCAAAAATACGATCTTTATACAGTTTAATTAAAGAGACGTAAAATAAAGTTAGTATCCTTGTGAAAGTTTCTCTAGAATTTTATTTTACCTAAATTATAAAAATAATTTTGTACTTTTTTTTAGAACTTGTACGATGTTTCAAAATTTAAGCAGCGATCATTATTTCTATGAATGGATTCCGAGATGAGACCTTTTTTTATGGTTGGGGACAGTAGGAAGAATTATAAGTTTCATCAAAGTTAAAAGAATGATTGAGGTTTAAATATGTTTTGATAAAAATCCTTACGGTCAACTATTCCTATCCTACGTTTTGGCTAGAAGTCTCACAGTAAAATTAAGTAAATCTAATTTAAAAGACCCTATTTCTTTTTTACACCGTTCCATTGTAGTTTACCGAATTCCTTGTTTTCCCTTATGTTGTAATTCCTTCTATATCAGGGAAAGTAATTATCAACTTAAAAACCATATTTCCCACCACAAAACTTCTATCAATTTTTGTAATCCTGTTGCCTCCAATTTGTCAGGACATATTTTAAACCTCAATCATTTTTGTAATTTCGATTATACCTAATGTCTTGCTATCGTCCCCAACCATAAAAAACGCCTCATCCCGGAATAACTTCATATAAATTTAACAGAGAAGTCCATCAATCATAAAGTAGATTAATATTTCGTGTGATTTATAATTTTTGTTTTGAAATAAGATGTGTACTCCCAAAATATTGTTTAACGAACAGCCAAAGAATTTAAAAAAATGTATTTATTGTAATAGAAGATTATTTATTATATTTTTAAAAAAGATTATATTTTTGACTTTTACCAAGCTTCGAAAATATTTCGAAACTGGAATTTTTCGATATTCTGTGGGATTTAAAATCAGAATTAATATTTTAAGAATTAAAAATGCAAACGATGAAGGAAATAAAAATGTTAAATCATTACTAGAGTCAACAAGTGTTCTGAGATGAGCGTACGCTAAACGGATAGTCCTTTTCCCCCTCCTCAGAAGCAGACAAGGCAAATGGAACCAGACACGTCCCACGGAGTCCTGTTAAGACAGCCACTATTGGAGTTATTAGTAAATTGAAGACGGTATTAGGGCCACGTTGACTAATGTGAAGCCCGAGATTGGATCTCTCGTAAATAACTGGCCAACGACCGTGTGTTTTATAGCCTCATCAACATAGGCCCCTCACCATCTACGCTTCTCGTTAACAGCGCCCAATAAAACTGTTTGTACATTTGTGCCTCTCAGGTATCCATATTACCTTTATCGCATTGGCATGAGCAGATGTTTTACTGCTAAAATATGTTTATGTGCTATGTTTTGTGGTCGTATTGGTTGATATTAGATTTCTCAGACAGTTCTTACAACGTTAAGAAAAGAGGTATGTATGAGCTAGGACGTGGTTATATATCTAGATGCGGTTGAGGCGCAGATGTGGTCTAAATGAAACTATAGCGATGTGTTATTTTTTTTAATGTTAGATTATCATTCACAGATGTAGTGCCGGTATGTGATTAATTTTTTTGAAATTATTTTCTGGGAAGTTTATTTTTTATCCATTTGGATAATCGATAACCTACTATATAGTGTAATATAAAATATAATACACCCTTCTTGTATACTATTAAAATGATCGCACTTTGTTACCTTTTGGCTAGTTCTATCCATTTCTTACTGGAACTTTAGCTATTACAGCAAATAATTTATATAATCTAACAATAATATTTATACACAAAATTATTCACTTATGCTACCATCCATCTTTCTTTTTAGCAAAATTTAATGCTATATTACATTGATTATTATCACATTCTGGTATTTTATAAGGTAATATAATCTAACTTTCAGGTAACAGGAACGATAAAAAATAGTATATGTGAACCATATTGTATAAAACAAGGAAATAAGTAGGTGTTAATTAGAATCAAAAATGAGGAAATTAGCTACCTAGGAGTCGTATCCAAGAATAGGATGGAAATTGTGAGTTATAAGTCAGTCTTTCTGATGAAGCTTTTTGATGCTTAAGGAGGTTCTCACGGCCCAACCTGCCCTCTGTATCTGAAAAATTGACTCTTCCGCAGTATTCAATTTTAGTTCATCAAGTATTATTTTTAAATTTTGGTATTTTCTACATAAATATCTGTTTATCTAATGAAATTATTCCAAACGGGTTTATACATTGTTTACTATTTAAAAATTAAGATTTTAATGTTAATTTCAATTGCTAACTTGATCGGACAGCCAAACTTCAGATGTTTTTCACGAGTTGGAGACATAAAGATTAATACAACAAAGGAACATTACAAAAATCTGGTCAATTATTTGACCCAAAAAAACTCCTCCACCTGTGAGGGGTAGAGCAGAGCTCAAAAGATCCCAGCGCATCCCTCTCATCACTAGTAGTGGAGAATCTGACCATTGCCAGTTCATCAACTCCAATTGTCCATTTTTATTTTTATAAGTCTCTTGGCCACTGCCGTTTCAACCTTCTAGGTGGGCTGTATGGATGGGTGGAACTCTCACCGAGTCACTGGTCTAGTTCATTACCTAGTGGCTGAGAAGTGAGGTAAAGCCGCAATCACTTAACATGAGCAGAGCATCTGACTATTGCAAGAACTCTAATTGTCGTTTTTTTTTTGTTTCAACAGGCGTTTCAATCTTTGAGATTGTAGGGATGGTTGGAACTGGGTAGGGTTTGAACCAAAGGATTAGGATGGTTGGAAAGGTTTATATGGAATTTTGAGAGAGGTTATTTCTGTCATGTGTTCGTGATGTGGGTCTTTGGTGAAATTTATTGTGACATTTAGTGGCAGTGTATAACAATGTTGAGGTATTTAAGTTCTGATGTAGACATTTAGGCCACTTAATTAAGTGCCTATTACTTTAAAGCAACTTTCTACTTTATTTAGTAAAGTAAGTTTCAGTATAATACCACAATTCTACTGTTTGTGCTCCTACATTGGCTTCAGCATAATTTTGTAAGCAGTTAATGATAATTTTAAACGACTTTTTTTGTCCTATGAAAGGCTATAATCATTCTTATGATACGAGAGTAAATATTTTATTTACATAATCCTATGATTGGTTTAAATAAATCTTAATTCACTCGACAATTGAGACCATTGAACCTACATGAAGGATGAGGCGACTAAGTGTTCTCCAAGCGAGATAATAGAAGAGGCACTCAAGCAAACGGTAGGGCCTCACCGATTAGGTTTCACCTACAGCAAGTAGAAGGAACCGGTTCCAGTTCTTTTAAGGAACAGTTATTGTAGTCACTGGGTGTTTAATGATGTACTTGTCTTGCCATTAAATTCGTATTAATGTTAAAAGACATTGGTTTTTTATTCTCAAGCTAATCGGTCAACAGATAAATCGTTTTCATATTACATCTATTAATTTCAATATAAAACAAAGGAAGTGATACAGATTTTCTAGAAGAAGGTATATTTAAAAAAAAAAAAATTAAGTTAAAAAAATAATTATAATCATGAATAAAGTAGGAAATAACACGAAAGCTGCAGTATGGAGTAATTTACATTATGTCAAGCTTAAGCAGAACTGATTAGCCGTTATTACTTGTGCATGGACCCGAAATGGAATGTTTTTGTTTTGTTTTTGGCGAAACAATAGAGTGAGCATGAATTGGTGTTTGATGAATGGCCCAGTATCTGTGGGAACTGTGAAATCGAATCAGGGGCGATGAATAATGTATCGGGTTTGTGCTCTGCCCCTCCTCGGGAGGGACAATCGATCCCAATGTCATTCGATGTATCGATATGACGCGGTTAGGATTTAATGCGAATATATGCACCCGCCATCGGGCTGTTATGAAAGTTTAATAATGCATCGAAAGAGCAGTTAGCATAGTTAGCTGTTTGTCTCCTCAAAACGAAATACACTGGCGGCACTTGAGACAATATAATACAGTTAAGACTTTTCATCGTGCATATTACAATCAATCAAATCATGACCATAATTTGATATTTGGTATGTAGTTATCTGAGCCACAAAATTATATAATTATTGTTAGGGTGAGATAAAGTTATATTTCTGAGTAAATAAAAGAATATTAAATATTTTTTCCAAAATATAAGCCCTAATAGAGCTCTTGTGGTTTAATAATTCCTGAGATATGATTTTTAATTAGCCAAGAGTTTGTAGGGTTATTAATTTTGATAAGTAACTATATCTAGTTTTCATTTAAGTAATCGGAAAGTGGAGTGAAAAAGCAAGATATTTTTTTTTTTAATTAGGTTAATTGTCTCTCTTGGACACTTTGTATTGGTTTAATTTTTTTACTCCAAAATCTGGATATGACAAAGGTAACCATTCTCTAGACCATGAGAAACACTTCACTACCATCGTCATTGTCCTTTTCATCACCCTACCTGATTATATTATAATCAACATTATTAAACCATTTACTGATTGGGAGCTGCTAACTCTTTGGTACCATGAGGAATGGAATATAGAATATTTAATATCGTTTTACACTATACATGAATAAAAATAACTGTAGTTGAAATGGAACATTTTGGTGAAATAATCCGTAATATTGCCTAATTCACCCGTGATAATATCGCGATAATCAAAATTTTCAAAATGAATTTTTTAAAATTAAAAATACTTTTTATTTATTGATAGATATTACAATCTGCCTCACAGTTGTGGGCAATAGGTAATAGTGATGAATGATCTCATACATACTAAAATGAAATAAATAAATGAATGAAAAAAATCTCTCTTAAAATATATACAAACAGAAGAATAAACAAAATGAACATAATAAAACTATGTGTATGATAAAAATAAATAAATAAAATAATATAATCTCTAGTCACATTTACACTCTAATATACAATATTTACACAATCTACCTGAGGATCGCTGAGCCCAAAAGATCCCAGCGCATCCCTCTCGCCGAATAACTGGTAGTGAGCTAAAGCCGCAAATACTCAAAATATGAAATTATTAAATCCAAATACAAAACAATAATTATATTGCATATTAATAATCCTATTTTAAACCCAAATAAAATAAATAAATATTAGTAATTTTCCTGTATTGAGATGACATTGGCACATAAATGGTTAAGAAATACAGCATAAAATAACATAAGGTGGAATAAAGAGCCGCTTCCTTGGTCTCCATAAAAACAGATAAATCTTTTATTGTCACTCCAGGCTATCCTAGATTGTATTCCATTACAGATTCAAGACCTTACTACGGTCGCTGGAGATGATTCCCTGATCTTGCTGTTGATACTGAAATGATAATCGACTTCAATCTGAAGGGTTTTTATTAATACACATTTTCCTGTATGATATGGGATTACGAAGCATTGTATTTAGTGTTAACTTGTTTATATTTTATTCCGTGTATAATAAAATAAAGTTATTAGTCTATACAAAAAGCATTGCCATTTACTCATCTGTTTTATAATTTTTAGTGATTCTCCAATCCATTAAATTTTATGCTTTGAAGCAGTTTCTCTTACTATAATAGTTATAGCAAATAAATTCTTTTACCGTCTTTCTTTTTTATCTATTCCTAACTAAAGAATTACCGCTATTTCTTCTATTGCTAAAATACTTTATTTAATTCAAAGTTTCAACAAATAAATTAATGTGAACTTTAACCGTTTTTACTTTTATTTATATTTAAATGTCTAATAATTTATTCTGCTCAAAAATGAGTTGAAAGAAATATCTGTTGTTTTTTCAGCAGAATGGGTGTAATTTTGATTGGTTTTCTGGGTTTTTTTCTGAATATCCAAATTAAATGAAAATTCTTGGGATCAATTAGGATAAAACCGAAAAATCCTGGAAATTAATAGTAAATATAAAAATTATAATATGTTTATTAAGAATTATATTTAGTTATTAAAAAAAATATTAGAATATGGGGAATTAATTTCTTAAATATTAATATTCGATTTATTTCTTATAATTTAAAAACTGTTTTTCAATTTGAAACTGTTTTTTTTTTAATCAGTTTAAAATGAATTGATATTGAAATTAACGAATGGTACTACATGGTTCTAGCAGCAACAAACTTTTGAATCATGGTTTGAACATTAAATAAAATACAAGAGCCATGCATTTTTTGAATTATAAATATTTTATTTTATAATGTATATTAAAATAACTTCGGGATCTTTTGAATTATTAATGACCACATTTTAACATTATTATAAAGTTGATGTTAAATGGCTCAGTCCATTCTTATCAATTACGCCGTGACTATAAAATATATCATAGAAAATTATTTAACGACTGATGAAATTATTTAGTTTATTATAGGTTCATGATTATACATTTATATTGGAACAAATAAATAAATCCCAGTCAAGTTCAAATAACCGTGCTCTTGAAACAATCCCTCTAAATCCCACTCAGGATCTTGAAGAATACTTGGGCTGTATCAAAATCTTACCTCAGAAAGACCACACTAAGCATTCGTTTTAAGGTTGAACCATTAAACGGTTCTATAAAATACAAAAATTAAATAACAATATATTTATTAAATTTGAATAATATTTTTCACTAATATATTAGGGAATAATATATATTTGAATAATATATACATAGTACGCTTTTTTGTTTTTCTTAATTGTTCGTTTCTTTTACTGTAGCATGTTCACATGGATACTAATAGAAAAAATAGTAAAAAAAAAAAAATTGAATTCACTTGATATTTAACAAGCTATAGAACAGCTTTTATCAAATTAAGCAGACCTTGGCCATCACAAATACGCTCAAATAAAAGTTATTATTTCTAATTGAATGCTACTCAATACAAATATTACTAAGAGAAATGTTCTGCTTTGTATTTAAGAATACTTTGTGATAATAATAGTTATTTATCCGCTCTCAAATTATTCCTTAGAAGAAATGTTTTATCAATTTAAAAGAGAATTCACCCACAGTTCAGGAATCTTTATTATCATTATAGGTTTTTAGTGAAGGTTAATAATACAATATACCTCAATAAGGGGCGTTAAGTATTAGTGTTCAATGTATTCATTCATACCATACAGAAAAATACGATATACCGAAAAATAAATAACAAAAAAAAAAGTAAATAATAACAATAATGAACACAAAATTAAATAAATAAACGAATCTTATTTTTATTATAAAGATTGTAGTTGTTTGTCTTTATTGCTGGGATAAAGAAAAAAATTAAATTAAATCTAACAAATTCTTCTGGGAGTTGTATATATGATAATAAATTTCGATAATACTACCAGGAGTGAAGTGGAAAATGGCCAATAAAAAGGACTGAAACGTTGCACAAATGTAGAGTGCAGAATAAAACCGTCTATTGTAATATAGTTTTATATTATATAAACTCTAATGAGGTCCAAAAGCTCCTTTTTCCTTTATTATCTTGATTGATATTTAATAATATTGACATAATTCCATTTATTGATATTTTGTTTAAAATATTTCTTATCAAAATGTTCAAGCCTAAATAAATCCGATGGAAAACAATTTTCATAATGTTTAAAATATATTGTCAATATCTTTCCTGACTCCTTAATGGAAAATATGCGTAATTTCTTCATCTGTCTTCTTATGCTATGGAATTATTGAAAACAAATTAAACACTATCAATGTTACCAGAAAATGTATAATGTAATACAAATCTACTGAGGATCCAGAAGGGAGGAGCGCGGATCGAGAGGACTTCTTTATTATAGGTTATTTAGTCTAAAGAATAAGATGACTTTCTTTTTTTGGAATGATGTGTCCTCCATAGTTTGTCACCGTAACCACAACCATACTTGGCAGGTTGAATGGAAGAGAGAATACCTTATGACCCGGATAAACTAAATGGATCTTCCACACATCTCACGTAAGACTGCGTTTGATTAGTTAAATCTTTATAAAAATGATGAAATGACATCTACAATATTCCAATGACTGCTACAGGAAAGCACGCATTTTGAAGCGACATCACTAATGTATGAGTGAATTACTTACTACCATACAAATTGGGAATGTTGATAAACATTAATTATCCTAGAGGTCTCCCCGTAAGATGTAGCATCACTAACAATACTGGGATTAATTTCTACGACCACACTGCATCGATTGGAAGCAAGAGAGAGGGTGATTGAGGGGTTAGAATGAACAGCGATACATCGAAGTGCCCTATTGGATGTCCTGATCCCCTCTGCTTCATTTGTTCGGGACAAATTTATCTTGCAGCGTGATCACAACACCCTTGAATGAACAAGCATTGTATCCCAAAGACTGAAGAAAGTGATAATTGATGCTCTTAACTTCTTCGTGGAATCTCCTGTAGGAATTCCATTGAAACTTTGTTGAGCTCTTCGGTGGTTTGTTTGACGACAAACTTATCAAACATGTACCCAAGTACTCGTGGAACACGATGCATGCACGACAAAATGTTGGTCGAAAGACTTATAGATTAGTAAAAATAGCTTAAAATTTTCTGTACCAAGAAATAGTTGTAAACTAATTTTTTGTCAATGTATTCTTATGAAAAATGTTAGAAAACACGATGGAAAAAAAAATTACTACTCCCTGGTTGTACGTAAACCTAATATGCCATATAATAGAAAATGACGAATATTTTTAGGTTTATTGCTAGTAATCCCTATTATTACAAGTAAGTGAAATATCATTATACTTATATTATTAATTTATTTTACAATTACCAAACTTTATAATAGAGTTTTTAAAATTCATAAATTATTGCTGAATTCAGTATTTTCAGAAACCATATTTTTTTTCCAAATGACCAAAAATCAAGCTGTTAAAGGTTTTACCATTTGTTAAATTAGAAAATTTGTCATTTATCACTTTATTTTGAAATAATAATACATTTGAGTATATATTAATTAGCTAAACACTGAGCAATGACACAAATCTATAATGAACAGACAGAGCAAATGCGATGTACTATCTGCAATATTCAAAACAGGGCGGATCGATGGCTAACCATGATGTAGGCTTGCGGGTCAAACCATCTCCTTGTACACTTCATCAAACTCTAGTTACCGCTCTACCTCCGGTTTATACACCAATAGCACGGCTCACTGCCTTATTCATATCTTTTTTATTTTATGAAATATATTTACTCAGAATGCTATCAGTTTAGATATTATTGTATAAAACTGAACTTAATTCGTAAAAACCCAAAAAGTATACAAGATGGCATTTTTATAAACAAATTATTCAGGCTTGACAGAGATTACATCTATTCAGAAGATGAAAAGATACTTTTATATAAAATAGCACCTAATTTTGATAAACTTGAAGTTTTGTAGACATAAGGAATGCCCTACCAACAAAAAATGAATACATAAAATATTAAGAACTATATAAGATAATATAAAATGCTAGAATATTAAAATAGTGGTTTTAGATCAAGAGTTCTGCTCTTCTGTACCATCACTATACACTTATATTTTAGAAGAGCCAAGTATGCGACATTGCTTTTTCCTGCAGGTAAAATTGTTGGGTACTTCTAGCCTGTTATTACTCACTAACGTACAGGTCATGCCTACCAAATTTTCTTTTTTTGAATCCACCAGTGGTCTAGGGTGGCTTTGTGTTACAGTTGTGCATTTAGACGACTTTGAAGTAGTCAACTCTAGTCCCGACCCTTCCAAATGTCCGTCACAGATGCCTTCCCTCAATCCAGTTTGCTATGTTTCAACTAGGGATATGGTCTAGGGGGTTCAGATAATTACTTACTATATAAAATATATAGTATATCCTATAGTGCTAATTAAGTATGTTGCTCCACCAATATACAGTGTAGAATCGATTTCCTAGATAATATTACATTGCTTACAAGAATAAATATGTTTCCCTCAAAATAAGGTAAACACTATAGTTCAGTTAATCTTTTGGCCAGCCCCGGCAGTCTTCAGGGCGAATGTCCGTATCATCATATCTGTATAAAGAAAGCTTACGTCAGAAGATTTGATTTATGAGTTTGTTGCAGAAATGTCTGAAACGATATAAGGTAATCACTGTGACGAAAAGAATGTTTATGTCATTTTTTGAAATCCACCAACATAAGAACACAGTGACATTAAAATATCATGAAGATGGTGCTTAAATGTAACTTACTCGTGGGGAGGATTGCAATTTGATCATATTGGCAAAGAAGATATAAAACTTAGCAGCTTGGTCGATTTCTATTTATAGAGCTAGTTGAACATTGAGCTTCCAATATCCGAGCATCGGACATCTTGTATGAGAAGTCAGTACATCGCATAAAAAGACTGCTCTCGTGCAACGAGATGCTTTCGATAGGATAAATTGACCTCCATAATGTTTTAAATGATTCCACATTTTGCCTCGAAAACCATTTTCGACGTCAAACAGCTAATGGGCAGCGTGTCCAAAGAACATGACCTTAACTTATTGCTACGGTGACAGCTTGTGATAGAAGTTTAGTCACGGTACAAACCAAGATTTACGAGAGGGGCTGAACAAACCTTCGCATTACCGACGGGACACTGACAGCAGGTTAGAACACTATCAGTGAGTAATTACTATCTGGCAGAGACTTGCTTGAGCAAGTGTTTAGAATGTTTTTGGACAATAGAACACGTCCCATCGAGGAAGAATGGTTTTGATTTTAATAAATTTGGACACAAACTTAATCAAGTAAAGTAGGCGTGAAACCCTTGAATGTAAGTTATCTACCAACAATTTGAAACTATTCCCGATGATTTCTAATACGTTTTGCAATATCAAGGCTTTGACAAGCAATTTCGGGTTAAGTGATAATATCATTAAATGTGCTACAAGACATTTATGGAAAAAAGAGGACACCTTTTTTTAATATATGAAATTTAGTATTAACTTATTTAAGCAATGGCCTCGTTCTCTTACCCATTTTTCGTCGGCTTGTTAGATTTACAACAGTGGTTAATAGTTATGACTAGGAATAGGATTTTTATGTGCTAAAAACTCCAAAATATGTACATAAATATGTGCTAATAAATTGTCAAATATTTAAAAAAATATGTAAATAATATGTATTTATAAATTTTGTATTATTGAACAATATAAATTACTAATTAATTAGTAACTTTATAACTTAAAAGTTACATAAATATGTATTTATTTTATATTATATGAATAATATTTTTAAGAAAATATGTACAAAAAAATTACCTTAGAGAAAACATAGCTGTTCAATAATAAGACCTTAATTAGTAATTGTAATTAAACTAATTGATTTATAATTACTCAGGATGAATTATAAACAAATTATAAATGGATATCACCACCTATATTTTCCAGTCATTCTATTGCTTCGTTCACAGTCTTTAAATTTTGCGTCAGTGGAAGGTCCTTTTCTTCTAATTTTGTAATTGTGTTGGATAAAAATACTACGTTTGCACTTATGTAAGCCAAATCAGTCTTTATTGAGTTAATTGATAACAAGTTGTTCGCTTTCTCTACTGCTGTGGCGTCAACATTAAGTTTTGATATTATGTATTTAATTGTTTCAAAATTTAAACAATAATAACAATAATCGTGTCATCACGTGTTCAGGTGGTAAAGCTAAGTCAGGATGTGTTTCTTTAAAAATAGTAATACGACTGGGAGCCTTTACATTTTTTTTTTTTTACTATGGACACAAGCTTGTCTACATTTGGACAAGAAATGCGTGTGCCAGGCAGGTCAAATGAACTATCTTAGTACAAAGAACTTTAAGGGCATTACCAGCTTTATTCATGTAAGGTGCCGCGTCTGACAAAAACAACAAAACTTTACCATGAGTGATGGCCATAGGCCAAAGAACAGTCATAGATTCGTTGACAAATCTTGGAATCGTTTCATGGTTACATTTTTCGAGGATTTCACAATTCATCAAATAGGATTTTGAAGGTGCCTCAACACTTAGTCTGCCAACGATTATGTTTGCCCTTCCATATCCGTAGTCTTGTCCACAGAAATCCAAATCAGCCCATCCGAAATTGCTTTCCGAATTTCAGTTAAAGTCTCCTCGTATATAATTTTCAAATAATGTTTTCTTAAAGGGCTTTCATTTGGCATTACTCGGCATGTGTATTTCTCAAGAAAGGTTTTTAAGTCCGGATTGCTGATTTTGTAGATAGGAATGTGTGCTCTGACAAATGCTCGGCCCAAATCTAAATACATAGTATTGTGGAATCTGAGGAGGAAAGAAGGAAACAGAGAAATGGATTGAAGAGTAAACAAACAAATTCTAGGAAAATGCTACAGGAATAAAACCCTTGTTCTTTTAATTGATTCTGAGGAATTCTCGATGTAATTCTGTGTGAAAATTTATTATTGCCACTGCATTTAATTTGTGTTCAAAGATGAAGACATAGAATTTCTACGCACTATTTATGATAAATGATAAATTTCACCTTTAAGTATCTTGCGTTCTCTTGAATTTTATGTAGTTGCTGCGAAAAACGTATTTAAAATTGAACACATAATTTAAGGAAATATGTGATTCAGGACAGAATACCTAAAAATATGTTAAAAATAACAAATGTTTGAGAAAATATGTGATTTACAACAAAATATGTAAAAAAAAAACAAATATTTAAAAATATGTAAAATAAAAATGGCTTCTTTTGGCCAGAAATGTCTTGAAACATCTTTAACTAGTAAGGAATCGAAGATATAATGGTCAGGTAAAAATATGTGAAAACATAAAAATCCTATCCCTAGTTATGACTATTAACGTTGCATATCCCATTTGTTTTTGGGTAGTTTATTTCTTCTCAATAATTTTGATAGGAAGATTAGATTTTTTTGCTATTTCAAAAAGATCGATGCCTATGTGGTTGGTCGTATACGTACTTCATAAATGGTAAGTTTTATGATCAGCAATAATTTTAACGATTGTAAAATTGTAAAAGATTGGATCCAAATGTATATTAAGTGTTTTTCCCCTGCTTCTAATCAACATTCTATTGTTTTTTTTTATTAATCTATCTAATTAATGTGTTACATACTTCATGTGTTATTGTTTGGCATGTTAACAGCGTTATATTCCAACTAGAGTAAGAATTACGGGTATCCTTTATGTTGCTTTTTGAATTTCCAAATAGGCTAGATGCAAAGTGGTGCTACTTCTTATATGCACATACACATACAGTCACCACGGCCAAAAATTTGCTAAACAACAGTAATAAAGATTAAGTAAAACTTTGGGTGCTTCATGTAAGACCTCCAAGAACTAATCTTTTTTTATTATAATGATTATTATTATAAGGTAATCCACAACGAACAGGTTATCTACCAATTCTAACCATGGAGCGGATCAAGTTTTTTTTATATTTTGAGACTGCCGTTTAGTGAAAAAAAAGTCCTGCACCTATCCATCTGAACTACTGAAGGCCCAAGAACTAACCTTTATAGACTAATTGATTGTTATGAGAAAATGATTTGGAATTAACAATATCAGAACAGTATTTTTGGGCAGATTCTGAAAGATGGAAGATACTAAGTTTTTTAGTAGGTTAAGACCTTTAAAATCCGTAAGATTTTTTTTCTTTTATGTACACTCAAACACTGTTGAAAGGTTTAAATAGGATTATTTGGTGATTGCATTCGACCTCATAGTTTAACACTAAATCAATAAGATATTAAAAGCGTGTTGTACACAATTTGTTTTTCTGACGCCTCTCTTTGTCTCTTCTATTGTAGTGATGTGTTCCAGATAATGCCAATGATAGTGATGTATTAAAGAATTGGAAGTCAAAATTTTGCTGTTTGTTGGTTTTGAAAGGGCGTTTAACAGCCTGGTCATCAACGTCCATTGGTTGTTGGATTTGGTAAGACTAGCACTTCTCTTGCAGCTTTGTCATCCATCTTATTTCCTGTAATACCAACATGTCCGGGGGCTCAGATGAAGTCGACTAATTTACTTATTTGTTTTAGCATTATTAAGTATTCATGAATTCGTTGAACAGGTGGGTGAACCGAATACATTATATCTAGTCCTTGAAGAGGAGACCGTTGCTCATGGAGTCCGATATTATTACTATATTGCCATTTGGAATATTTGTAAAGCAAAAGTAAAGGGCGGATGCTATGGCATTTAGTTCTGCGGTATAAATATTAGAGAGATGATGCAGTTTTCTCTTCTGGGTTGTGTTTTGTGTCACAAAGGCAGATCCTGTTGCGTTATCTGACTTCGAGCCATCTGTATATGTTTTGTTTTGTCATAACAATTTTTTTTTTTGTTACCACCTACGTCAACGTTTCTGTAATTCGGAAAGGAGAGAATTATTGTACTGATTACCGACGTGATCTGACCAGAGTGGGAAGGTCGATTTTTCATTTCTTGGAGTTGGAAGTTAACTAGCTATTGGAATTCAACTTTTGGAAACTTGAAATTGGAACATTGGGGAGGAGTCCTCTCTCTCAGAGTCTTTTTACTCCTCGTTAGTAAAGGAAAGAATTTAGCTCAGAAGTATTTAAACTTAGTGAAAATATACTAGATTATTAATCTTTAAGATTATTTGGTTTCTTACTACTGTAGATGTATATTTGTCACTTAATGCCTTGAATAAGATAAATTTTAAAATAAAAATAAAAGTAAATTCATGAATAAAGTGTCTAAACGAAATAGAGAAAGATCTTTTAATGAATAGTCTAATGAATCATTAAACAAAGAGTAACTTGTTGTACGATTTCATGCGTCAATTAAACTTAATTGCTGGTTTTCTTATTACTTAATAAAATGTACGTACACAGGCTAATTGAATGGAGTAAGAGCTACGATAAATCTAAAATTTCCCTGACCACAAGCCGACAAAATTTATATCCTTTTGAAAAGAGGTTAAAAGAGTAAGCCTGAGGTTGGCGTGGGAAGTCGGCCGAGCCATTACACAAACAAATGAGACACTTACGTTTCACTCTACCTCCGGGCTAGGATTATATTCAGTACTCATTTCAATGAAAATTAATATCAATACACAGCAATGAGAGTCATTACAAATAATAATTTATCGATAGACAAAACGGTAGTCACAATAAAAGTATCGATAAAGACCTGTATTAAGTTTGTTTTTTTTAAATATACCAAACAGGTTAATGGAAATGATACATAAATAAATGGATAAAAATGAACATTTATCATTTTCATCTGAGTATCTAATTAAAAAAATAATATTACCTTAAAGAAAGATGATTTGGTGTGCTGTCAAAAATGAAACACACTGCAAGGTGTTGTGATTCTACTAAGAGTGTATTGGAACATACATCTCTCTAGTCGTAGTAATAGTAAGTAATAAACCTCTCTATAGTCGTAGTAATAGTAAGTCTTCATATAGGGAAGACAAGAAAAATGTACAAAATTGTTTGATAAGATAAATATAAATACAGTACAATCACCTGAGGGAATGTAGGAACATAAATAAGAATATATATAAAAATAGTTGGACAACACGTTGGCTTATATAATAATAATAAAAAGAAGTATTTATTTTGTTAATTTTTAGTTTAACCTAATTTCAACTGACTGGTACCCGACACAGTACTATTTAGAAAATAATATCTCACACATTTCAGGAATATCAATAAAAGATCAGCAGATTATTCGGCACACGTCAATAACGATGTGTTAGGTAGGGAAAAGAAAAATATATAATGTTTGCAATACCCTATCATTCACCGGTTTTTAAAATTTGAGATGTGACTACATCTGAGAGCACGAAATAAGGCGGGTGAAGATGTTTGATGTTTCTGCAGATAGTCAAACGTAATGAGGACCGGATCTGTTCAACCACTAAACTTCCAAAAGTTGTTAATGTCGTTTGACCCTTGTTGCCAAACAAATAAATTTTATTGGATATTCAGTTGAATTTCACAGGTAAAAGATTTCAAACATTTTGTCACTAAATTAGATTCGTCACCGGAATTAGTTAGTGGTTATATTCAACTAACTTGAGTTGTTGTTTTCAATCTTCTTCATTATTTTTCTTTTGTTATAAAGAGTGGATGCTGCTCCCATAATATTTTTGAGTTATTGTGCCTCTGAAGCACATCATGCAATCATCTGTGTGTACATGAAATGCTAGTATGAAAGTCTTTGCATTTTTTTTTCTAAATTCTCATTTGTTGTATCTTTTATATCTGAATTGTTTTAAGACTAATATATTTTTCCTAGACTCTTCAGGGAGCGAGAGAGTAGAAGAGTTGATTTACTTCATTATTTAATCGGATTCTCGAACGGAGTCCGTGTTGGCAAAAACTAATCGAAATTGTAATTTTATTTCCTAGTTTTAAGTTACAGTAATTGGAAAGTTACTGCAACTGTAATTGCTTTTGTGGTTATTATGAGGTTGTGGAAAGAAAATGGTTGCTTGAAAAATCTCAATTTCTAAATTTAGATGTAGATCTGAGACGAGAATAAATATAATCGTTCTATTAAATATTGGATAGCTATATCATAGACTATGCAGAGGTAACATAATTGTAAATTAGACTTTTTAATTTTGCGAATTACATTTGCAGATATTAATGATGGATTCTCAAATTACATGCATAAGAACCAGCAAAAAAATTGTTTAAAATTCCATAAATGAACGAATAAAAAAACGTAATGGTCTGTTGATTAAGAAAACAGAATAATATCATTGCCATTGTTGTAATCCTACCATTACTCATTTTTTTTATACTACAACTCAGTGTAACCCTGTTTAAATGATATAATCGGGACAGAGATATCGCCAGTTAAGTGGTGGAGTCGGCTACTAAGGAGTGAATAATAAATAAATAGATAGAAAATAAATAAATAATTAGAACTGTAATTAGAGAATTAATCTTTGGGTGATGTGTATGTTAACGTATGATGGAGTTAAATCCAATTGATCAATTTATAATTGAAGCTACAGAAAACATTAATATCATATGTTCTAGATTCACGAAGATATAAGAAAGTCCAGAGAAAGAGTATATTGATAAATGACTTTATTTATTTACGGATATTGACAACTGTAAATTTTTTGTTAAATTATTCTTTACCTCCTTTATTAAACAGATAAAATACATATACCTAAATATATTCATACGTATTTAGTACCCTTTTGTTAAATTATAAAATAAATAAATGTGATAAATGTTTCAGAACACATAGCAATCTTGGGAAGGAACCACCCAATGGTGGTACTTCAACTATTGTTTTAAAATAAAAGATCCCGTGGCCATTTTCTTTTCAGACACCTCGGAGGATTATCAGGGATTTGTAACTATGAGCGATTAAGAACTAAGGATTTGGGTGGGTTAAGATTTTGGAATGAAAGGAGGAATATCTATTTCGGGCCAAATCTGCAATGAATGGGATGTTGAGGTCTTTATGGATGAGTTTATTTGTGACGTAATAAGGAGCATAATGTATTTTACAAGAGATTTTGGATTATAAGGATTGGATACGGGAGAATTTGATGGTTTGGGAGCACTCAATTCCGTATGTCCGAATACGTCTGATTATCAATGTGTATGAGAGTTTTTGTAGTAAATAGGAAGTATGTAGCATGTTTTTAGCATTTATCTAGAAGGTGCTGTAGTGACCGAAATCCATGAGCAGATTCTTCTCGTTTCAGTCTAGTATAGGGATTCAACGTAAGTCTCTTGTCAAGATGGAGTCCTTTCGTAGCAAACCCTTTTAACAGGTTTTAGTGGATATTAAAAAAGATGCAATAGTGAAGGAGAATGGAGGTTTAAAGGTGATCTGATGGGATTACATGAATTTGAG
The DNA here is from genome assembly GCF_000696795.3 of Halyomorpha halys. NCBI lineage: Eukaryota > Metazoa > Arthropoda > Insecta > Hemiptera > Pentatomidae > Halyomorpha > Halyomorpha halys. The sequence goes on from NW_027105545.1 coordinate 707,587, forward strand.
TTGCTGTATTTCATTTTTTCCGCGAATATACTTATTGAGAGACCGATTGTCCTTTCTTATTTAAACTGATTTGCATTACAGTATTATCATATTCTTCTTCACAAAAGTACTTCGTAAATTGCTTCATGAGAAATTGAAAAAACAAAACAAATCGAAGATGAAAATATCAAGTAACGATAAATAGCAAATAAATCTAAAAGGAATAAAGCCGACGGAGCAGCGGGTTGTGGCGTAGAGTTGATCATAAAGGCAGCGGCTAATTGACAGATGCTACAAAGATACCAGAGCTTTTGGCGGGTAATTTATTTTCGCGGCTAACGGTCACTCCTACGCCCTCTGATCCACATTGCCTCTTCTTCGTCTCCTCCTTTGTCTCTCGATGATGGATTGGCCGATTCATTGAGGTCCTTAATGTTTCCTTTAGGGCTATTTTCAAATTACTTTGGATTTATATTATAATAAATAAAATTAGATAGATGAGTTTTTTATTAATCCTTGTTTTTAAAATACACTTCCCAAAAGTAATTGAAGAAACGTGTTGTTTTTTTATTTAATTTGTTTTTTATGATTGGAGAAGTTTGTCGGGGGTGCGGTCAGC
>NW_027105545.1:708234-724504 GCF_000696795.3 Halyomorpha halys
GTGCGGTCAGCAAAGAACAACATAAATAAACAAAACCATATTTATTTATTTTATGCCGACGTTTCGACCTGAGTTTCAGGTCATCATCAGGGGTTATGGCGTAGAAGGTAGGCCTGCAACTGTGTAATTTGTTTTTTAATTAGTTTCGATTTCGTTATTAATACATAATAGAAACAGAAATTTCCTTATGTTATAATTCATGCTGCTTAAGCAATCTGAAAATGTAATACGTATTACATACGGTACATAAGCTTAATGCACTAAATAAAATATACACCGTAAAATTAGGAATGACTGAGCCTTGTGAGATGAGAATAGGTCAATACGGAATTCAACATATAAGTTCTCTCTAAAGATCTGATGATCTTATTTTTTATTATGTACACAGTATGTTTGTGCAAATCAACAATTGTTCTAATATGTTTTAAATACCCTCTAAAGACTCTTGCAATGATTTCTGTTTTATCACTTCCTTATGACTTATGAAATATGTTGGTAGAAGACAGTTGACCGTATGAAGTAAATTGTAGGAAGATAGTCAGGATGGCGGTCAATGAAGGTATCAAAATCGTATAAGAAAACTATTTATTGTTAACCAATGTTTCACCCCATTTTGCAGGGCTTCTTCAGGGCTCAATGAAAGAACAAGATACAAAAATTTTAGAATTAACAAAACATTAAAATAAAAACATTTCAAAAGAATTGTTGAGGTGTAGATAGTTGACCGTAGATTAATGCTTGAAGAAGTTTGTCGGGGGTGCGGTCAGCAAAGAACAACATAAATAAATATGGTTTTGTTTATTTAAGTTGTTCTTTGCTGACCGCACCCCCCGACAAACTTCTTCAAGAAGAAAAGAATTGTTAATTTTATAAAGTATATATTATATAATTAATAATAATAATATAAGGAAGTATACATGTGTGTGGACTAGAAACAAGGTAGTAATAAATATAAACAGGTGTGATAAAAGTTCTAAATACAGATCTAGACTAATAATTTGTTGGAGACAACTCATTAAAATTAGCTCTAAATATGGTAAAAAGGTAGGTGTCAAAGGTAAAACAGATGGGTGAAGTAGGTATGATATAGGTGAGGTATAGTAATATGTAAAAGAGAGATATTAAGAAAATTGATAAAAATAAATAATAAACATTAGGCTAATCACTTGTAAAATTGAACATCGAACAACTGAGGGAAAAGGGGGAAGTCAGGCATAGAAAACTTTCCACACTTCCTAGGTCAACCCTTAGGAAGGGTAAGATTTTTTATATAATAAAAAATCTTGGTTAAAGGTTAAATAGGAAGTATGGACATTTTTCTTCAATGGGGTTTCATTACTGCTACTTCCCGGTAAGGAATAATATCACCTATTTATGTGCATATATATATTATGTGCACTATTGCACTTTGCAACGATTTTGGGAGTAGTATACAAAGAAAATATTGAATTAAGAAGCAATAGCGTTCTCATCTCAGCTGTGTACTTTTCTGTAATAAATTTATCATTAAAAAGAAATTAAAATTATGATAACAACTGTTTAATACTAAAATTTGTTCAAGTAATTAGTGATTTTCAATTTCTATCAAAAATTTTCTTTGCGAAAAAAATGTAAATTTTATATAACAGCGTTCTTCCATTTAATTTTAAAATGGAGAATATTATATAACTATAACATGCATTTATAGAAAAATGTGTGAAATTCAGAAATAATACTAAAAAAACTGCCACAATATCACCATTAAACAATAATAATAATAAATAATAATAACAATTAAAATAGTATAATTCTACTATTTGAGTTTTTTTGACCGCACCCGGACCATATTCTTTTCATCTTTACACACGGTCAATCAATAATCTTCCAATAATAATAATACTTTATTTATTCTAATAATAATATTTCTTGTGAAAATCAAATTTATTCTTCTGAAGAAGGACACCAAAATGAACGGCAATGAAAGTTCACTTTTCCCAGTTTCGAATTGCACTGTCTATAACTTTTATTTATTCGTGATCGTATCTAATGTGAATATGTTGGCTGGAGTATATTTTTAGCTACTTAAAAATCTCTAAAAAATAATCAGCGATGGTGAGAGTTTGTTTGTCCTTGACGTAGATAGGTGGATATGTGTTGAGTTTGATTTTATTGAACGCTTTCAATTAAATATATCTTTTTATTATTACCTACAATCGTTGCATCTCTAAAACAAAATAAATAAATATGTTATTTGGTCTGATGTTATCGATATAATATTCTCATCGCGCATTTGAATACCTCAACATTAATAAAGTTGTTGATTCCAACGCCGACTCTCTATCTTCATTTTATTTTCAGACCCAAGCAGCTGTGTGGTGAGGACAAGCCCGGTGTCGCCAAGAAGCCTGGCTGCTCCCACTTACTTTCTCACACAAACACTCCCTCCCTCTATCTAATTTTGGAACAAAATACCTAATCTCAGAGTATCTCCAGCTTCAGGGTCCTCCTACACCGTAACGATCTTCTCCAGGATTATACTGGAAGCCACAGGCCCTATTGCTCTCTCCTCCATTCCAGTCCTCCGTCCCAAGTCGAGTAGGTTCCTGAATTTTTGTTACGGACTCGATTTGGTACTGGATTGCATGTCCTACATGTTTATGAATCATGGATGAAGTAATAACCATTGTGCTTTTTCTTATGATATATTGGATATTAAGAAATTATATTCATGGTAAATTTGGATTAAACAATAAAGAAATATCAAGAATGGAGAAATAATGACGAATTTTAAGGCTATTTTTTGTAATTTAAAAATTCTACTTTAAAACCAATTTAAATAATAATTAATTACTACCAAATAAATACTTATTACATAATACATTCTTAATAATAGTTTGATACACATATATATGTGTGTGCATGTGAGTAAGAGTTTTTGATAAACGAAGCGGTAGGATTGAACAGTGGTTCAGGAGGCGATAAAAAAAAAAAAAATTAATACTACCAGTAGACTTCACATGCTAAATAAATAAGAGTTAAGTAATACATGCTTCACATATGGACATATACGCATTTTACATTGTATATGCGAAAAAATAGTCGTGACTTGATTTACTTTTTTCAGTTTAAAAAAAAAAAGTATATATAATCAAACAAGTCAATTTTATAATTTTAATTTTTTTTTCACTTTCTACAAATTGTCAACAAAAACGGGAAAGACGATCTTGATTTTCACTTTTTATAGATTGATAAGCAATTATAGATTTTTTTAAGCAGACACTAAAGTTTGTTTGAAGCTTGATAATTGTTCGAAAATGTGGAAAACCTTTCTTTACAGGAAATAATTTTGATTAAAAAATTGTATTTATTACATTTACAGGCGTTATATATATAGTTATTTATTGATTATAAATATCCCTATTATTCCTAAAATCACAGTTTGCGTGGTTAAATTTGTGAAAATGATTTTTCAAAAATACTTTTTTCTACTAAGCTTATCTAATAAGGATATATATATATATAAGCTTAGTAGAAAAAAGTATTTTTGAAAAATCATTTTCACAAATTTAACCACGCAAACTGTGATTTTAGGAATAATAGGGATATTTATAATCAATAAATAACTTTCTGGTTTATTTACCTATTTGACCACTATACCAATACACTATGAATACTTTATCTGACATATAGTGGGATTTTCCACATCCCATTTTGAGGACCGTAAGAACTACGGAAATTTCCAGTTCAAATTTGCTAGAAATATCAATAATCATCGACAGAAATATTAAACTGTTTGGTGAATGTATTATTTTAAATTAGTTTTTGTAGTAGTTTGACAATAATTATTAGGCACAATCCAAATCAATATTACGTTTTTTACATCCCATAAACTCGAACAATATGTAGAAGAAAGTAATTGTTTATAATTATAATTTTCGAATGGAGTGACCACTTGAAAACAATGAAACATTAAATAAAAATAAGTGAACCCTAAAATTAAGTCTTAAAAAAAATGACACTACTTCTTTTTCATTGATTAGATCAAAACTATAGGGTGTCCTCAAGAAAAATTTGTTGTTCTTTTTTTCCGACCTTTAAGAAGGACCACACTAAGCAATACGAAACTTCTGACTTCTTTAGAATAATGTTATCTCTTAAGGAGCTAAGTAATCCACTTCGACGATACTGACTGTAAACGGAACATGTATACGTATGATTGTAATCAGAACTTTGAGATTAAATCTTTTTTATATATTTTTTTTTCCTACGCCACAGGAAGAGGCTATTACTCCATTTTCCCTCTCGCAGTCCAATACAATTTTACTCTTCCTCTTAGCTGGTCCGCATCCTACTGAAGATCTTCTAGACCAATACACGTTAAAAGATGGCCTCCATCCATGTCTCCCATGCTGCATAGAGGGCATTTCGGTGAATCTACGATCTCAATTCGATGGAGGTGTTTTTGGAGCAGATACAAGGCAAAGACAACCCACTCTATCAGCTCTGCTAAAATTTCAGGGAATTGGTTTATCCTTACGCAGTAGGCTCTCCCACTTCTTTCCTTACGCTTGAACTTTGTGTCTAGCACTAACCCGGTCCCTACAACAAGAACTTATCATTGATTTTATTGTTCTGTAGGAAAGTAGTTGAACAGACTGGTTCTCTGCACAACCGAGCTTAGCCAAGTTGTCAGCTTGTTCATTACCATTAATACCAACTTGACCTGGTATCCACTGCAAAGCTATAACCCTTCTTCTTTTCTTCATGATAGGAGCCATGTTTCTGCACTTTTCTTCCGTGGGTGAGCCTAGGTTACCTGGTGTTGTTAATTTTTGTATTGCGGCTTGAGAGTCGCTGAAGACTACAGTGTTGTCATCTCATTCAATAGTAGCTTCCATCGGGAAGCAAATAGACTGTAATTCTGCATCATAATTATCTCATGCAGCTCAAAAGGGAGATGACAGTTCAAATTTGAATGAGTATACACCTGCTGCAGCTCCCTTGTTAATACCGGACGCAGACCCAAAGGTATAAATGTGTAGCCATTGCTCTATGGGGAATAGCTCATAAATTGTTTTTAGTGCAACGGCTCTAAGCTCGGGTTCAGGGCAATCTTTCTTGATCCGACCACTTGCCAGTTTGTGTCGCCCGTAGACTTCAGCGGAATTGAGGTTTGGCATGTAGGAGATGCTTATATTCTGCCATTCCTCCGTTGGTAGGTGTATCTGGTGAAGCATTTCCTCAGCTTTTGAATGAAAAGTGCGCTGGGACCTCAGTCGAATGACTGAGCGAATGAACATTCGCTTTACGATAGTCCAACCAGTGATCCTCTCGTTCGTATAAGCTTTTCATAAAGATAAAGCGCAGATTTCTCCCTCATATCCTACAGTGGTTCAAGACCTGCTTGGAGTTCCATAGCTGTGATGGGAGTCGATTTCATACCGCCAGTGATTATGCGTAAGGCTTGATTTTGAACTTTGTCTAACTTTCCTAACACTGCTTTGGAGGAGGTTATTAAAAGTTCAGCTCCATACTCCAGATTAGGCCGTACGTATGATCTGTAGACTGTACGAAGTAGGTTTTGGGACGCTCCCCATTTAGTCCCTGTAAGCCTTTTCATCAGCTTCAATTTTGATTGTCCTTACCGAGTTGTTTTATGGATTTGTTTTAGCCAGGTCAGCTTAGAGTCCAGCGTAATCCCTAAGTAGCATGCTTTATCAGTTAACTGAACTCGATAGTTCTTCGCTTTCAAAGTATAAATGAACATCATGTTTTTTTGTACTAAGGCTAAACATATGAAACAAAGTTTTTCCTGGGTTAACTGTCATTTCATTTTCTTTTACCCAGTCGTGTAGCGTGTTCATGACTTTATTTAGAGTTTCTTCCAAAGCACCCATACAGAACTTGTTCCCCAGATAGCCAAATCATCCGCAAAAATAAATGCTTGGACCCTAAGGTAATTAATCATTATCCTCTCAACCTGGTCATTAATCATTACCTTTATTTTACAACAATATTGTTTTTTTTTTTAATAATTAAAATAGACAAGTATTTAACAAAAAATGATTTGAGCTGCTCGTTCATTAACCTTCGCTTGCAAGGATTTTCTGGATCATTCCAAGATGATTTACTCGCAGGTAAGATTAAATATCAACTTCACCGTCTGGCGATATGATTTTCTCTTTATCCCAGATCATTCTTCTTCAGCGAGAGACTGTCCAAAGCGGTTCAGGTAAGAATGATCTCGAAGGAGGAGTGTAGGTAAATTTATTTTGTTAAATTCCAAAAAGCTAACAATTTATTACTCTAGGGATGAGATAAAGATTACCTCATGCTGCCCACCGGTTCCGGGTAACCTTTAAAGCTAGGGGTAGGGTCATTCTCAGAATTCTATCCTCCCTTTTCCGTTTCCCAGATTATTCTTAGTATCAAATTATGTAATTTTGTTTACTGGAAATCACATTTGTTGTCAAAAAAATGTTCTGTGTTATGTAAGTGTTTCAACAATTACACTTTATATCTGCATTCATACACATTGCTCTTATCGTTATTAATATAAATGTTTTTGTTTAGTATAATAAATTTCAAAAACACCGATTAGCCAGTTTATTATATTCAATAATAGCTATTTAACAATTATAGTCTTTTTTGTACATTTTTTGCAACAATATAATTTTTATTTGCTGATATATTGGTATATCAACAAATATCAATACCCCAACAATTTTTAATTGAATTAAATTAAAAATATGTTATATTTTTGCGATGAGTTATTGATCAACTACAAAATTATTATTTTTTTTTATTTATCCAACGCTTAAACCTAACAAGATGAGCAATCTTCTGAGCAACAGTTCGGATAAGAGACTACTGATAAATATCAAAAAATTAAAAAAATAATTTACAGGAAGGAATACTGATAAAATGCAAGGTTATTATTGATGACCACTACATATTCTAGTCTATAAAAGTATGTATATTAAAAAAATATTCCCACTTTGGCGAATGACAGATGCCCACCAAATTATATAATCCACTTTATTATGATTTATTTTTTTATGTTTTCTTATCTTATTTCATTACATCTTTCAATATAAAAAATATGATCACAAAAGATCAATTTCAAATTTGAATATTGTGTGTCTTAAAACGTCCAAATACAAAATACCAATTGAACACTACTTTGTTTTTATTATGACATACTGACAAAGATGAAAGAAATGTTAATTTAATATAATGGAAGGTCATAATGTAAAACAGATAAACAACAGTATCGATAAAATACATTTTTAAAACAATCATGACGGTTAAAATAATTTAAAAAGTAAAAATCCCGAAGTAGATATAATTCCTCCCATAATAAATTCTCTAACAACCCAAACCCACTTGCTTCCTCTACTTTTTAGTACAAGAGCCGGGAAGAAAAAAAGACAGTTACAATTTTCGATTACTTTAATGAAAACTATGTATAATTACTAATCAAAACTGATGAGTCTTCCAAGTATAGGTAGGAGGAATAAAAAATGGTGGCTGTTTCAAAACCTTAAAAAAAAACATTAATTTTTCATTTGAAGTATAGACCTTCGAAAGATTAGTAGTTAGTTAATTTATTTTGCAAAATCTATATCTCAGGAACTATGTGAAGTACAGATTCTTATTAGCAAGCATATTAAAGCTAGTTTAATGTACTATAAAGTAGTTTATGACTTTTACCTTCGTAGGAATAGTAGTTTTCATGATACTTGCTAAAATAAATTGATTTATAGTTGTTCGGACAATAAGTTTGATTTATGAAAAACTTTATTTCAGAAACCATTGAACGTACGGATGTCTACCAGCGCTCAAATTAAAGCTAGTTAAATTATTATTTCTATAAAATTATTAATAATGTTTATCTTTGTATGAGCAGTAGTTTTTATGATTTTTGACAAAATAAATTCACAAAATGTTAATTTATAGTTGTTCTTATAAAATGTTGGATTTTTGAAAAAATACAGCTCTAGACCCATAAGACACATATATGTCTGCCAACACTCAAAATAAAGGAAATTTAACTTACCATAAAGTAGTTTATGACACTTATTTTCGTAGAGGTAGTAGTTTTTCACATAGATATTCACATATGAATATATATTTGGCAAATGAAAATTTGTCCGAACAACTATAAAGCAATTTATTTTTGCAAATTTGAATGCAAATATGAAAATAAATGTAATAAACTACTTTATAGTACATTAAACTAGCTTTAATATGCTTGCTAATAAGAATCTGTACTTCACATAGTTCCTGAGATATAGATTTTGCAAAATAAATTAACTAACTACTAATCTTTCGAAGGTCTATACTTCAAATGAAAAATTAATGTTTTTTTTTAAGGTTTTGAAACAGCCACCATTTTTTATTCCTCCTACCTATACTTGGAAGACTCATCAGTTTTGATTAGTGATTATACATAGTTTTCATTTAAGTAATCAAAAATTGGAGTGAGATAACTGTCTTTTTTTCTTCCCGGCTCTTGTACTAAAAAGTAGAGGAAGCAAGTGGGTTTGGGTTGAATTATATCTACTTCCGGGTTTTTACTTTTTAAATTATTTTAACCGTCATGATTGTTTTAAAAATGTATTTTATCGATACTGTTGTTTATCTGTTTTACATTATGACCTTCCATTATATTAAATTAACATTTCTTTCATCTTTGTCAGTATGTCATAATAAAAACAAAGTAGTGTTCAATTGGTATTTTGTATTTGGACGTTTTAAGACACACAATATTCAAATTTGAAATTGATCTTTTGTGATCATATTTTTTATATTGAAAGATGTAATGAAATAAGATAAGAAAACATAAAAAAATAAATCATAATAAAGTGGATTATATAATTTGGTGGGCATCTGTCATTCATTTGAGTGCTAATAGACATCTATACGTCACATAATTTTTGTGATATAGATATCTCAATATAAATTAACCAACTACTGATATTTAAGTACGTTCCATGCATTTTTGTGAAATGTTTTAAAAAGCAACAAGCTAATATTTCAGGAACTTTAAATATTGTTATTTTAGATTTTCTACTGTTGTTGATAATTTGTAAGATATAGAGCTCCGAATGAATCATTAATGTTTTGAAACAGCCGCCATTTTTTATTCTCCCTACCTATACTTTACAGACTCATCAATTTTTACTAGTAATTATTCCTAGTTTTCATTAAAGTAATCAAAACTTGGGGTGAAATAACTGCCTTTTTTCCCCTCTTGGGCTCTTGTGCTAATTCGTGATAATCCTCCTAATCACCTGAAAAGAAGATGGCTTCGAGAGCTTCTAATATAGAAATGTTATTGCAGTTCTACCACTGGGCGGTTTCTCGAAAATTCAGTATCATGTAATTGTAACCATCACATCACTTTACTTTATGTATTTTTAGTTTAAATACAGTTTTAAATTTCAATTAATAAAGGAAAAAAAGTTATTTTACCTATAAGGTTTAATATTTTTTAATGACCTATCCTATTAAAATTTTTAAACCTGTAATTTAGCTTAAAACAACTACACAAATTCTAGCCTTCTTTACATGTTTTTATATAAATATAAATGGGTTAAAACAGTTTGAAGAGATTTTTTTCTACCACTTTATTTAACTTTTACAAATCACGAGATAGAAAAGAATATACATTTACTAATTGTATTTTTTTTTTAAATATATATAATTTATTTTTTTAATAAAATATTATTTATTTAACATACACTAAATGTAACTGTCGATAGATAAAAGTTATAAGCTCATGAATGGCTGTGTTTACCGAGAGCAACATTAGAGAAATGCTCGGCGACTTATCTTGAAAGGAGAAGGCAATAAAGCTTTAGCCTCCTGCTCCGAAAGTCAATATGCCGCAAGCTCACACCTAGCTCACTTAAGATGATGGAAGCTTGGATATCCTTAGATAATTCCATGCAGAAGAATTTCTATAGTTACTAAATATAAATTATACTTCACTAAAGAATTGTAAATAATTAAATGCAGAAATTAATTTTATTATTCTACATTAAATACAACGCTAGTGGGTTAGTATTATGACATCATGCTTGAATCCGGATTAATCTAGTTATAGACTAAAAGAGGTGATAAAAATAGCTATTTCCTCCCTAATTTTTTATTACTTTAACTACAGTGACCGAAGAAAGTATTTGCCCCACACCACGTTTTTTTTTATTAAATTATGAATATGCTATAAAAAAACTCTATCATATAGAAAATAAAAAGTTTATTTATAACTTAATAACTTCAAATAAAATTCAAATGAAAAACTTCTTTCATAAAAAAACAAAACATCGAACTTACAAAAAATACAGAAAAATGTATTTGCACACCTTGCGTTTTATTATTATTATTATTTAATTTAATATTTTGTATGAAGTCCGTTGGTATCTATTACCTCTTTTAAACGTCTCAGCATTGAGGAGATGAGGTTTTTAATTAAATCTGTGTTAATTTGTTCCCATTCTTGCTGTAAAAGATCCTTGAGCGGGTGTCTTCCGGTTATTTGTTGTTTTCGAACGTTTTTATCTAAAATATGCCACACATTTTCAATTATGTTTAAGTCGGGAGACTGTGGAGTGATATAAAGTTGTTGGTGAATGTTAAATATTGACCACTCTTGAGTATTTTTTTGCTGTATGTTTCTGATCATTATCATGCATAAAAATATAGCGAACCTGAATTCCTAATTTGGCTGCACTGGCTAGCAGGTTATGTCCCAAAATCTTGACATGGCATTTTGCATTTAAAATCCCTTCAATAGGCATTCCTACACCATTATAAGCTATGCATTTCCAAACCATTTCACTCCCACCTCCATCTTTTACAGTAACTGAGACGTTTTGCTTCCTAAATTCTTCACTTTTCCTTCATATGGTCTTTCTGATGTGAGATCCAAACAAATTAAATTTTCTCTCATCAGAGCATAATACATTAACTGATGGGCTTATTGATGTAATCCCTAGTAAATAAGAACCTTTTTATTGCCATTGTTTTTACTGATATAAGGTTTCTTTCTCATGACCCTGCTGTAAATTCCTTCAGAATTTAAGACATTTCTAATTGCTGTAGTGCTCACATAGACCCCATAAGTCGATTCGACCATTTTAGCAATTTTGATTTTTCTTTTCATCCTCTCATTTACTTTCTTTGGACGTCCTTTACGTCGGTTATTTGCAGTTGTGCCTCTTCCTTCAAATATCCTAATTACATATCTGACGGTAGAAAAATTAATACGAAATAATATAACTTTTTCGTGAGTGGCTGAACTTAGTTCACTTGTTTTTGGCATTATGATCGGTTAAATTAAAACGAACTTAATAGATTGGAATATTTTATAATACTGATAGAAGAGAACAGGATTACACTCAAGCATAAAAACAAGGGTAAGTAAACAAACATAGTGTGCAAATACTTTTTTCCTTGTATTTATATTATGTTTAAATAAATTGTTATTATGATCAATATTTCTAATTGAATTTATACTGTTTTTTAACAAGTCTTAATTTTAGTTTTTACTAAGGAACCTCAAACTATTTTATTATTATTTAGTTTCATTATATAAAGAAAAGACAAGATGTGCAAATACTTTCTTCGGTCACAGTATATACGGTTAAAAATCAAAATTGATGACTCAGCCAACTAAACTTAGGGGGAATAATAAAAGGGGCCTGATCGGAAATAAACAAAAATTCATTTCTGAGTTCTTTTAAGTAAAAAAACACTTAATTAATTTTCACCTATATTATACAAGGGATACAGTAAAAGTTCTAAAAAAGTAAATATTGAAGTATTTACGATGCACGCCTTCTGAAGGTTTATTATATTCTGGAATAATCTAATATGATTATTCACTTTACACTTGGAGTTACAATACTCAAAACTATAAAAAACACTACAAAACTTGATAGCTCATTATTAAAAGAAAAAAAGCACTAATTGAGCTTCTTAAGAGCATTTCTGAGTTACGATTATTCATAGAGCAATTTTTTTTTTCCAAAGATCTCGAAATAAATAGAAACAGCCACTATTTTGGTCACGTCACCACAATTGGAAGAGTAATCAATTTTGTCTTTTGACCATATATAGTTTTAATGGAATTAATACAATATCTGGTGAAATAAATGCTTTTATTCTCTCGAGCACTTGGACTAATATGGGTTCGGTAGTAACGCCGATGAAATGAAGGTATATAATATAAAATATTATGGAATCAGTGATCCCATCTATGTAATTCTATTCGGAATCAGTTTCCTGATGACTTGATCATCTGATAATTTTGTAAATTAGACAAGATTGTATTGATCCCATGAGCAGCTGCGGAGATACAAGCAATTAACTAAGAGTGCGGGAGGCGCAAAGGCCTGGGTACCTAATTCCATTTTATGCTGCAATTTCCCGATAGGCAGCATAAATGTCATAACAAGTTTCTAGTTATAGCAACAACTCATTTCTAGGACAAGTACTTTACACTTGTCAACGAGATCAATTTCTGCTTACTTATACTGCGGTAGACCGAGCTTTATGAACCCGTCATAGCTGGCTCTATTTCGTTTAATTGAAGAGTTAAATTCTCGTCTATTAAGGAATTCAAAAGAGAATTTCATTAAAGACTATTCTTTGTATTAATTTTTAACTATTCTCGTATTACTCACTGGCCATAGCAGTCACATTCATAAATATATTGTATATTCAGAAAATTTTATAAACCAGTAGGAAGATGAAGATGACATAGATCCTCTCTAGATATCCATTTAGATCTTTATCTATATAGATATCTATTGTAAACAACTCCATGTTCATTGTTAGTTTTTTAGTAGGACTCATATGCTGTATATCTCTCAAAAAGATTGAGGACAATCAATCGTAATGACTACTTTATACTCACAACTTTTATTATAAAACTATATAACAATAAGTATCTTTACAAAAGTTTTACATTATTTTTAACATCTCAGTGAAGTTTCGATCTTATTTCATTGGCAATTCTTAAACTACATTCCCCATTTAAACCAGTCACATTTCTATAGTCTTCATGATTTTTAGTTTAACATGTTAAAGAGTTATAAATGGAAAAACTTATGTTAAATGGAGAAATGTTTCCTTATTTTACCATGTTAAAACGATATAACATTTAACATGGTTGAAAGTCTGTTACTAGGTTTGTTAAATGAAGAATGGCGTCACGCAACAGACCAGCTGCGCTCTTCACCGTTTTGTTTGTTGTCTTGGTTGGTTATTTACTCGTGTATTAATTCTGTTTTGGATATTTTTAAATCCAATAAAGCAATGGATGACAATAATAATAATAATAATAATGCAATGACAGTTGTCAATTAGCTCATCTTGATTCTCTTCCTCACAAGCTAGAAGATCAACAAGACACTCAATAGCCAACATTTCACACAACTTTTAACTCAATTTAGGCAACTTGTAATAAATTACTTCAATTAAAATTTAGAAGTAAACAATAACCAGAAGTTTAGGAAGGAAAGGTTATAAAACAAATTGCTCAGAAAATCCACTAGGATCTCTTATACATTTAACATGACTTTAAAGAGGGCTGCTCACAATCCTATACCTATAACATTTAGCATGCTGGAACCTTTTACATTTAACACATCATGAATAGTATGAATTATTATGAAATAATATTATGTTCTACATACATAACGAGCAAGTAATTGTAGCTTAATATACAAATTTTTCTGGTAATTTTCTTTTTATATATTCATTATTTTGTGGCTTTTATGTCTAACAGGAAAATGTTTTCAACTTGCCTATTACACTTACTAGTTCAAACTGCATGCATAATTTTAACAGAGATATTAAAAGTAATATGAAACTTATATAAGATTAATTATTGTTATATAGTTTTATAATCAAAAATAGTCAGTGTAAACCGGCCCTTGTGATTGTCCTCAATCTTTTTGATAGATATACATTAATAATGAGGTGTTGAAGGTTGACCGTAGATAATTATATGGAGATGATGGTCGGGGGTGTGGTCAGCAAATAAAAAAAAAATATTCGTGCCAACATTTCAACCTAAATATCTAACCTAAGGTCTCCATCGGGGCTAAAAACAAAGACGAGATAATAACGATCATTCAGAGAAACATAAAACTTAAAAGATTAATAAACTAACTAATTTGGAAATAACAATGAATTTTAAAAAACTCAACTATTTCATTTTCAATTTATTATTATCTATATTTAGTTTGTTTATTATTATTTTTTTTAAATTTCTCTAAATGATGGTTTTTTTTTAATCTTGAGGAAGACCTGAAATTCAGATAGGGACGACGACAGGAATAAATATTTATTTATTTACTAGTGTTTATTTACTGACCGAACCCCACGACCATCTTCTCCACAAAGGTATATATTAATATATAGAAATCTAGGGGCAAACATAGTATGAGTCTGAAAATGCCGGGATGCTCCAGAACCTTCTGAAATCGTCATGGTTTGTCCTCCAAAAAAACCTTTTTTGTCATGACTATCTTGAGAGGGCGTACAAGTTTTGTCACGTAAAATTCAATAAAAAAAATCACGTATTTCTGACTTATACTACATTTAACACCCTTTCAAGATGAATTGTACCGTCAATACTCCTTACTAAAGGTGATTCCGACACTTTTCAAGAAAAGAATATTTTGTACCTTAACAGATAGGGGAATAAAAAGTAGTTTTAATCCTTTCTGGATGAAAAAGTATAATTTGTTATTATTTTTTTAAACCTGGTACATACTAGGATAGCATAATTTAGGGATGCGTTTTATACATTTAAACTAAGTAGTATCAGTGAATATTCCATTAAAAAAAAAAAAAATAAATAAACCAAAATGTACATTATATAACTGATCTCATAAAACATCAACGATGCGCTTTTTTTTTTAACAACAATCACTAGGTATGTTGTTCTTTCTTGTTGATAGCCCATGTTTCAGAACCTACAAGACTGAAACACATCCAACAACGTTTGAAAATATTGGAATTTTTAAGTCAAATGCTTCTTCAATGTAAAGCTTGATCGAATCAATGCAAGATTATATACCATTTACTATAACCATTGGTAAAAGGACCCCGCGTTTCAATATGATCCCAACTGAATTAATTATAATAATTAAATAAAACTGCACTGGGAGTTATAACTGCTTTGAGATAGAATGAGTAGTTTATGAATGATACCAATAGAATTAGACGTACTCAAACCAATACACAGTGAAGGAGTAATTCACGGTTTTGCTCCTCAAAAAACAAGACCTCTTATAAATTATTTTTTTTTTTTAATATTAGTTATATTTTATATATGAAATAAAGTATTGGTTTTAACTAGTATGTAGTTCATAATAAGTTCTCTAATCTGGAAGGCCTCTTATCTGTGTGTTAATGTGTTCGAGGCTCCCACTTGATCAAAGCCCTGGCTCCTATTTCAAATGATAATGGGAGTTGTCGCATAGGAATATTTATCTAAAATTTCTGTTTTCTCTACACTATCTACACAACATGCTTTACAACAAATTTTTGGGTTGAAATTAAAGCTTTATATTGGTTATTTATTTAAATGTAAACAAGCTGTTTATAGTTCTCTTTGACTGCGGAATAAGGAATGCATACATGAGGTCATGTTTTTCACATATATGTTAATGGATGGTGTGTTATAATTCGGTAGCTCTTGTATGTCAATTCTTTCGGATGGACCAAATGAAAGTTTTATCTAATTGGGATAAATAACGAATTGTTTTCTTAATTAATTTTCTCATTAGTTTCAAATCCAGGAAGATTATTTCTACACGTATCATGCATTATGGGATAACTGAAATTTCATTGAGATTTATTGTTAAAAAGATTTATCCAGCAGTTCCCTTAATCAAAACCACATCAATCATTTGATATAGTTTATATTTAAACAAAATCTGAGATCACATCAGGAATATTGATTCTTTTAAAACGAATTACACTACAGAATACATTCATCAAAGAACATCCAATCCTAACCATTACACAGTTTAAACGCAGATACTTCTTTTTGTTTTTTAATAAAAACATTCTAAGAGCTTAAAGAAAAAAAAAGAGGTGGAGAAAAGGAATTGATGTAATGGAAATGTTGCTAGATACTGTTGGGACGGCGCCAGATCAATCGAAAGGTCCCTCCCTCCCTATGCTATATCCCTCTTTGCCTCCCTCTGTCTCTCTTCTCTCTCTCTCTCTCTCTCTCTCTCTCTATATATATATATATATATATATA
>NW_027105545.1:724554-733616 GCF_000696795.3 Halyomorpha halys
ACACTCACACATAAAAAATAGGGGAATCGGGCTTAAATAAAATCTCAAAATAGATGAAAATTAATTTAATCTATCTTCTAATTATTTAAATTACATACTCAATTATAAAAGAAATTAATTAAAACCTCAAAAGCTATCTCGCAGTAATACATGAGGGTAGAATTCCCTAATACGCCACTTCATGGCTTTCATTGTGGTCAGAACTGTGAACCATTTATCGTTTTTCCCAATCCCTGTAGGCTAGCAGGAGCTTTTCGCCCTCTACTAACCAGAGCGGAAGATTAATGTCACGGAGAAATAAATTTTGGTTGACTCAGGTGCGAATCGGACCCACACAGTTCCAAGCCGGGAATCCTTGGCGTAACATAAAACGTTTATAGAAAATTTACTTCAGGACCACACAATAGTCAGTTAATGAAATAAAATTAACAACTTTATTTTACTTACTATAGTGCCCATCAAGTTACTTAGACCAACATCATGATCAAAAAATATGTTACAAATATAATTGGAATAATAAAAATAAAGTTGTGATAATTATTGCGTGAGTGATGTTTGTGAGTTTTTTAAAATTTATATTTATATAATTTTAATATATATTTTTATTACTATTATAAATCTTTTATTAATACAGTATTTTCTATATTTTCTTCTACAGGCAATATTTAAATCGATTGGAAATAAATAGTTATACAAAATATTCAAAACCATGATGAAACCCTGCAAAACTTTGGCTCAAATTAAATAAGTTATTTTGACAGCACCCGGAGCATCTTCCTTTATTAATTATACACAGTACAGTATACATTAATTATACAATCTTTTAATATACAGAATATTTATAAAAAACCAAGTTGATATCTAAAAATAAAACAAAAACCTGTAGAATCATACAGGTATCGTATATATATATAAATCTTATAATCTTGAAAGAAGAGTAAGTGATAAATTTTATATTACATATAAACAACAATTGATGTATTTGTAAGCAAACAAATATTTTGGTTTGTTTGTTTTTGTTTAGTGGCGCCAAACTTCATTGGTCATCAACACCATTTATACTTTATTTAATTTTGCTAATATTCGTTAAATTTTATTTATTTTTTAATTTGATTATTGATATCTAAAAATCAATCGATTATTTTATTTTATTATTATTATTTTTTTTCCTTCCGATCACGTTACATTTTTGTCAGTAAATTTTGTGATTTTAAAAAGTGAAACACCAATTTTATTGCTTTATCATCGTCTCCAAGGGTTTTTGATATATCTTGGTTTAGTCCTAAGCTATTGAGGTGTGGTGTGAAATATGGGCATCGTTGGAAAACATGGCTTATTGTTAGATTGTTGTTGCAATACTTATTTTGGTTATTAATATGTTATGAAATATTATTTTTGTATAAACTTTAGTAGATCTGTATCCTAGTCTACAAAAACAATTTTATAGATTTTTTATTGGATATATATTTATTATGAGTATTAATATAGCATAGGACATTTTAATTATATTTAAGTAATATGAAAGGTGATGGGAAGAAAAAATATATAAAGAATAATAATAAACTAGGTCAGGGAAAAAAATAATTATAATTATGTCTTTTAGTTGAAATTGTATCATTATAATTATATTACATGTCGATTAATATTTAGAACATATTATGTAAACAACGCAATCATTCAATAAATATTTATCGTTTTTTCCCTGGCCAAAAGAAAAATAAATATGTACAACAATATTCAACTAGGTTCTTCAAATAAATTATATTTTTTCTCAATTTTTATTTATTCTCTAAAAATCACACTTATATTTAAGAAAAAAATATTATTATAAAATATATTTTTTTTATGAAGTCTTTTCTGAGATGTCCTTTATTTTTCATTAAAAGGATTTATTTCAAAACCATGTATTACAAGATTAACGATCAAATTTTCCTTTTATGCTAAAATATGACGATTTCCTTGTGTACTTTGCGTTGAATTATGATGAACTTGCTTCAAATAAAAGTTTGATCTTAGGACATTCTGACAACTTAAAATACTTATTATGAATTTATTTTTTGTAAAAACGTATTAGTACGAAAATGGTGAAAACATATATTTGTCGAGGCATTTCAATTAGTTAGGAGCTAATTAAAAAAACAAAACAAAAAAAAAAAACAATTGGTGCATCTGTGCAATATTTCAGTGTATGATTTTTCTGAAAAATGTTTTTTTTTTAATCACCTTTTAAAATTTATTTTTGATCTTTAAAATTTTTAAAACCGGACTTAGTTCAATTATATCGTATTTTTAAAATTTGTATTTATCCATGTTTTAATATATATCTGTTAAATATACTTAACCTTGTCCTTTCTTGTAGGTATATAATGTATATCAAAGAACAATGATAAAAGTCATGCTTGAATAGTATCAATGTTTGTTTTATTTTATAGCGAAGTAATAAAAGATAATAGTTATATGTGAATTGCATTGTAAATATCAATAAAAATAATAATAAAAACACTAAGTATAAAATGAAATATATGGTAATCATACAAGTAGGTATTAGAGGAGGGACCTATTTACCTCCCGCTGGTGGCGATAAATCAAAGCCCTGAGCGCTGCCATTTCGTTCCATTATTCCAATTGTTTCTTCTCCCTTCTCCATCGTTAATCCTGTTTCATGATTCTGGGCTCATTTCATACACTAATTTTTGGTTTAAAAGGTAATTTTAATATCAATTGCTATTCTGTAATATTAATTTAATAAAAATATTTCATGAAAAGCTGCCAAATTAAGGGATAAAAGCACATATTGAAATGTTTCTTTTTGTTTGCACTTATTTTCACATGGTATACTAATTTTGATTTATGTCTAATAACTCGTTCTAGTTGTCTAGTAACTTGTTGGTGTAACAGTGGTGTCTTAAACGCAGTGTTTGTAAATAAAATTTATTTATTTTAAAGGATGGAATGGTTTTGCCTTTAATTTATTTTTAATTCTAATGTCAGTGTTAATTACGGTCAGATTTATTTTTTAACTAGCATTACTATCCTGGAACTTTTGAAAGGGGAGGAGAGACCAAACTTAAATTTTTGTCTATTTCTTCAGCACCTCTTCCTTAAATGAATAAAATAATCCATGAAATTATATCAGGTAATATATTTCGAAATAAATATTAATCGTGACTTTACATCGTTTCATGGATTGAACTAAGGTAAAAAAAAATATATATATATTGCTCAGAACACCCCTCCCCCTCTAAATATTACAATGATACCATGACGTCTAAGTTATTCCTATCACAACTAATTGTACTGATACTCCAACACTGAGCTTTATAAAAATCGTATACAAATCTATCACATCATTGAAATTGATTTGTTTAAAAATTTAAGTTTCTTATTCTATTCTAGCCTGAAAGCAGTGGTCCAGAATTCTTTGGTAGAGCATGGTAGTTTCAAAAACCAATATTTACTAATAATAATAGCTATTTTTCCTGAAATTATTATTAATCGTGTTGTTTAAAAATCACTTTTTTTTCTATAATTAATGAAATATAATTGATTTTAACTGAAAAAAAAAATCCCACACTTTTTGCATCTTCGAATTTAACAAAAAAAAAAATACTATATATAATTATAATACTTTGAATGAAATAAAAATACTTAAAAATAACAATTCCAAATTAAACCTTTTAAAATGGATTAAATTATCTAGTTTAATATCTAAACACATTTCAGTACTTCTAATTTATATTTTTACTGATTTTCACCATATGTTAGCAAATAAATAACAATAATATTTGATTTTAGCGAAAATTGGGCTTTTTTTTATTTCCATTACCAATACAATGTTACATAACGCTTAGTGATGTTTTTATTGTTGTCCGTAGATTTAATATGAGTAGAATATGGTCGGGGTGCGATTAGCGGACTAATGGAAATGAATAGGTGGTACATATTTTATTTGTGTTGGTACAAATTTCAGGCATTTATCAGGGCTCAGAACCAAACGATGGATAACATCCATAGTAGACTGAAAAATAATAAAAATGGTATATAAAAATGGACAAGAAATTATAAATATGATAAATAATAATATTAGAAGGTAATTTATAATATTGGAATTGTAAAAACTTATAAAAGAAGATAACTATAAAATATATTAGTAAATTTACTTGTAATACTTACTCTTTGGGCCGTTTACTTTTTCACGTTTCTCATTATGTCGATTTCATTTTTTTTTTTTAACAGGTTGCATAGTGCACTGATCCATTCATTCATAAATTTTTCATTTTTATATATTTATTAATCTTTGTAATCTTATTATTACATATAAATTCTTTATATTCCAATATTATATGTCACCTCCTTCATTATTATTTTTCAATCTAGGGTTGTTATCTTGTCTTGTTTTTAGCCCTCACGAAGGCATGAAATTTAGGCTGAAACGTTGGCACTAATATAATTTTTACTTATTTGTTTTCATTACTCCACTAACCGCACCTCTGACCTATCATATATTAAAATTAATTATAAATATAAAAATTGACAAAATTAATTTATGTATTTTTATGAAAACTCAAAATAACTTTACAAGGTGTTGTAAGATAAATCCTACGTCGTTTGAAAGCTTATGAAAATCAGTCAGAACTTTTTATTGAATTGTAATTATTAACATAATATATTTTGTGATGATAGCGAGCTAAGACATTTGTGAAGAATCGAGGGAACTTGGAGTGGGTGCAAGTTAAAGCTTGGAGTTGTGAAAGTGGGGTTAGCGGGTACGAGGCTGTTATGGAGTTTTAACTCGATTCCCAGTTAAGATGTTTGTCACTTTATGCTTCGCCGTACTTATAGTTACTTTGTGTGTATCAAGCCAATGCTAGTTAAGAAAGTTAGTTTCGTTAGTTAACTATAAATAAGTTTCTTTCCCTCACCTCTATATCACTCAGTGAGGAATCTTATTTCATTCAATATGTGGTAATTTAAACAATTTAACCTTTTTGTTCTATGACACCTAATAATCGTTTTCTAGTTGGATTTTTATTGTTTCCTAGAAAATCAATGAGTTTTTTTATTCCTTTTTTTAAGGATTGATTTGTTGCTATCAAGGAGAGTGAGTACAAGGTGTTTAATTACAGATTTTTTTAAATATTTTGTTGAAAAATCTAAATTGAAAAAAAAAAAACATGAAACCTTTTTGAACATTGGATCCTGAAAACAGAGAGAGATGAAAGTAAAGAAAACTTCTTGAACTGATTTATTTTGTCTCTGTATCTGAAAAATAATATCGACATGGTTCTTACACCAAAATATTTTGTTCCAGTATATATTATTGGAAAAAATCAACATTAAATAAAAATCATCGTTTTTTAGTTAAATAAATTGTAAATATAAATTTGAAATGTTCAAATTACAATTAAACAGCTCTTATAAATTTTTTAATACAAAAAAATGAAGGCAAATTTTAATTTATCACATCAAAATAACTTTTAATTGAACATTTCATTGCTCGTTTATTCAAAACCTGCTACAATTTTATAGTATTCTAGTATTTAACGTGAACACATGGTATGATTTATTAATAGCTTCATAAATTAATATTAATATTATTGATTTATGAATTATTAACAGGTTTAATACTTAATAAGTATTAATAATTGCCCTTGAGAGTGGCATATTGTATTATTTCAGTAAAAGTAATTTGCTTTAGAAAAAAGTATTTAGTTAAAAAAAAAAATGTCGATATCACGTTCTATATTTGAAATATTATAAAATAATGTATTTCAATGCGTTTTTCTTTTTTTTCAGAACCCATTGGAAAAAATAAAATAAATTTTTATTGATTTTTTTTTCAAAATACTTTCACCTAACCTTGCATTCCTGTAGCAAGTACTTTAAATGATATTAATAAAAAAATTCTATGACAAATCATGTCAAATTTCTATGTTTAGTACAACAACAAATATCTGATTAATTATTGATTTAATAAAAATTTCCTTTCTTTGAAAATTTTTAGCGTTTAGTAGTCAATGACTGATTTACAATTCTTTCTGTTCTGTAAACCATATTATTAATGAAAAATATTAGGTATTAACAATTATTTTATATATTAATATAATAAAAAGGAAAAAATGATATATTAATAAGAAGAAAGAAATCAGTAGGCAGGAGGTTTAGAAACATTAATCAACCCAAATTGAAATGAAACAATACGCCGAAGTCCAATCCAATCAGCCAAAACCAATGGAAAATCCAGGCCTTTTTAAGAGGATCAAAAATTCAAAACCACCACCATCATATTTAGTTTCTTAAACGTATTTTTATTGGTAATTCATTTTATAAACCATTTATGCATATATCTGTATTGTCAGATATTTGTAAGCCTTTTCGTCTTGGTAAGAACGAAGCTTGCAATCGCGGGTTAAATAAGAACGGAAGGTGATTATTTATTATTTCATTACTGCAAGATGAATGTGAGAACGAGACAGAGCTGAGGCATGAGAAGTGTTGTTAGAAAGCAGATGAGGTGTCGGTGAAACTAAGGAAGTTGCACTAGTAATTTGAAAATTATTCATATTATATACGATTACTGACCTTCCTTATTTCTCGACATTTAGCGGAAATATCTTAGAGTTCATTTTCTCTTCGTTTTATTCAATTAAATCATTTATTTGAGGAAGGGAACAAGCTGCTAAAATATGATTTATTTTATTCACAAAATACTCCATAATTCAATATTCCAAATATTCCAATCTAATTTATAACGAAATTCATAAATACAACATTACAAATTTCTTCTATCTTTAGAGAAACAATTATTCGAGAAAAAATATATCCATAGGTATTTTTTAGATTTATTACCCATTAAAATGAGCTAGTTAATTAACAATCAGATATCATTAGATCAGATATTACAATTAAGATCAAATAACAATAAATAAGATGTTAGTATTTATTATTGTTACCAACAATATTAATTATGTTTAATAAATTTGATTGTAAGTCAGTTTAATTTTTTTAAGAGAATTTAATTTGCTTAATGGTCTACGACTTTTAAAAGGACAATGAACTTTATTGATAGTTACAACCATGTAATATACAACTAAGGCATTTGAATAAGTTTCCTCATTCTTGTACCTCTTTGTATAAGGTATCTAAAAACAAAATAAATAAATAAAGGAAAATTTCATTTGATCCAAATAAAATATTTTAATTTTCTAAATAATGATCAATCGTTTTGTCAGAAAACACTGTTATTTTCAGGGTACATAATTTCAGATTAGCCTCCTTCAAATAATTTAGTTTAATCAGTCTTCTTAATTGTCACTTCCTATGCAACAAAAAAGTGACTTTAAAAAAAAAATTAATTTACTATTTACGTTTCTAAAATTAAACCACAGCCTAAATGAACACTTCTATTCAATTTTACATGTACTAGCACATTATTTACGTAAGGTATGCCCTACATAATTGTTAATGGTATAATTTGTTTTAGAAATATTAAATAATAGAGATTGGATGTGATTTATAGTAGGTTTAGAAAAATGTATAATATCAGGTAACCTTATTTTTGATTTAAGAAAAAAATTTCAAAACAAAATTTACAATTGACGAAACTTAAATATAAATGCTAAATAAGTACCACCAAGTTATATTTTATGTCTGGTCATCAGAAATATTCGTTATCAAAATTAAAGCAATCATTTTTATTTTCAGTTGAAAGGAATTGTGAAATGAAACTATACATTCTAAACATTAAGTATAATTCTTCTTACTTTTATATGCGCTGAATATTTTGCTCAACTTCTTATTATTGAATACGTTTAATTTTTTTTTCTTCTCAAAATAAACGTTCATAAAATATTGTTAAACCTAATTATTCAGGCTCTTATTAAAAATGATATGCTTCAAATGGTTATAAAATCAAAAATTTATCCATAACAAAAATTAGTAGAAAAAGAAATTATTGACAAACCTCTTTTTTATAAAGCTTATTTTCATTATTCTTACAGACACCTGATATGAACTGTTTACAAGAGAATCATTAATTTGTTTAATAATATTTACTCTTCAATATTAGAAACATCCATTTGTCAAATTAAACTTGTGCCAAAGATTTTATAAAGTATACCATTAAGTGTGATTTGTGTGGTGGGGCTTGGCCAGCATCTATAAAGTGGGTAACGGATTCATTCATTATGATGGTGAGGGGTGAGGAGGTAATTTCTGTTAGGGTCTCCCTACTCCTCTGAGTTTTCCAGTTTTTAACAGTACTCTTATTTTATCTTGAATTCCAATTATTTTACTAATTTTAAACACCTTATAAATCAGTAACTGTTCTGTAGATTATGCCAAATCAGTACTTATTAATCTACAGTAACAATATTAATTCTAAATACTTGATGTCGAAGCTAGAATAATTCAAAACTAAGGTCCAAGTATCCTGTTCAATGGATTTCATAAAGGTATGACATTATTGCTCTAAATTGACATTATAATATACAGTATTCAAATGACAAATGAAAGCAAACAGGTAAAAGGGCCATATAGAGAGCAGTGGGTCAGCGATCTCGGCAGTTGGGTAAATGTTATTTGTTGAAACGGTGAGCGGTTGTGGTGTTTGTGAAATGTGGACTGAGGGGCAGCTCCGTGTTAACAATGGCTGGGCCCACCCCGGCACAAATTCAATATCCACCCTCCCTTTTTAACTACCCTCTCTCCCTCCACTTCTTCATCCTTGGAATACTTAGTCCTGTCGTCTTTAGCTGCATCTCTACGAGCATCTAAAGTGCACTTTATAAAAATTACCGCTATACATTAAAACTGCTCATCAGAGCTATTACTGAACGCCAAACGGAACTCGGCTTCACTTACTGAGGAATTCGAAAACTAGACAGAGATGAGAAGTTCGATTCTTTTAAAAATTAAAAAAAAAAAAAAAGGTATAATGAATCGATACTTATGAATTAATCTTTGATTGATTCTATTTACTTTATTTTATATATACAAAAAATAATATGAAACAAAAAAAAATACATCGGCATTTTTTAAATTTATTTATTTATAAATTCAAA
>NW_027105545.1:733666-759708 GCF_000696795.3 Halyomorpha halys
ATTTGTAAATAAATTGTTTAGCATATTTTTAAAATTTTAATAAGTAAATTCCTACCTCTTACATATTTTCTCATCATCAGTTCCTTTCTCTCTGATAGATTACTCCAAGTAAACCACAATGGTTCCTATTCATCTCTCTATCCTCAGTCCGCTGGTGGTCCTCAAGGTAGTATCCTCGGTCCCATCTTCTACACCGTATATACAGCTGTCATCCCAACCAATCCTAACACTATCCTTACTACAGTTGCCGGTGACATGTGTGCTCCTAGTTGATAATAACCCTTTAATTACCCTCAAACTCTCCAATCCCATATCACCTCTAATGATGGTGTCGTAATTGGAGGATTAAAGTAAATCCCATGAAATTACCTTTACCCTTCGTCGTAAACCTGCCGACTGCCCTACAGTATCGCTTAATAAGGTTGCTCTTACCCCTGTCGAACAGATCCGCTACCTTGGGCTGCAACCGGACAAACGCCTAACTTGGAATCCTCACATAAAGGACTGAAAAGATAGGAAACTGCACATCGATTCCGACTGTTACAGCACTTACAAGACAAACAGTTTAAACTTCCGATCCATTACAAAAGACTGATCTACATGACTGTAAAAAGAGTAATCTGGACATACGGAGTAGAGCTTTGGGGCTCCACTAAACCTTCACTTTTTTCTTTTTTATTTCTTACATCCAGAAGTAAAACTTTTAAAAATCATAGTATTTATTTTACCCATAAATCTTTTGTTATTCTGTTTCTTTACTCTCAATGACCTTAATTCTTTACGAAGGATGATGATTGATACTTACTACACATATCCAGATCCTTAATTCATATTTTCACATAGGATACACTGAAGCACCCCGCTAAAGACACTCTAGTTCATTGTTATATAATCAGGGATCGTTATAGTAATTTATGGTATATATAGTAATTTATTTAGTATTATAGCCTTTAAATAGTAATTTATAGTAATTTATTTTTAGCTTGATACAATTTAACTAGGTCGTTATCTTAGTTAACTGTTGTTTTCTTTTTTAAATTATTTATATATTTACTTTTATTTGTGCTTTTTTGAGATAATTTTACTTATTTTTATTATCATTGTTATATATTTGTTTTATTTTATTTTTATATTATAATCGTGCACTTATTTTTCTTAATATGTATGTATCAACCACAAAAAAACCTGTGGTTCTTGAATACTGAAACAAAAGTTTCATAAATAAAAAATAAACTATTATTTCTATAAATTTTTTATAAATATATTTTTTCTGACTTTTTCATTCAAGGAAGTCAAGATAAGGCTATATAAGGGTGAAAATAGAAATAATTCCAGAATAGGAGACTCAGGTTCTTTATTTACCCAAGGCCGCAAACATTAGTTGAAACAGATTGAGTTGATTGATAGATTGCATAAAGGTAAAGAAAGGGAGAGGGCGACAGTTTGCCCTGAAAACAACTCTTTGACAGCGGCACTCCTCCTCTTTTTTTTTATCTCCTTTTTCTTGTATAACGAGAAAGTGCCTTCAAAGCTGACGTCCCACTGCCGTTGCCAGTGTCAGCTACACCCACTTCTCCACTCCGTGTCTTATTCAGTGAGCAGTGTGACATTCCGATCATCGGGTTGGTAAATTCGAAAAATATACTAGTAAATGTGAGACATTGTTCGGGGTCAGCTGTCGATTTACTCCCGATTTCTCATCATATATTCCATTATATCATTTTTATTGTTTTTTTAATCGACGTGAAGTGAATAAAAAAATGGAATAAAGTTAGAGCCTAATGAAATAAACTCAATATATCGCTGCATAGCTTGAGTAGTCGCACATCTTTCAGAAAATGTTTTTTGTATTTTATGTTTGAGATATTCCATAGATATTGCCGTAGGCTAGATTTAACTTGCAACATCCATGCAACATACAGATAGCTTCAGGCACGGTCAACGATACTTCCTATCTTTGGATAGTAACAGTCGCTATAATCAGACATCGGTAATAATACTTTTTCTAGAACAAGTCCAACTCAACAAAATCAACACTTTTTGACGTGACAACGTCTTATAAATCATTTTGCGGGATGCCATGTTAGAAAAAGTGTCCCGTAACGGAAGTAGATTTTGACGTGACAACGTCTTATAAATCATTTTGCGGGATGCCATGTTAGAAAAAGTGTCCCGTAACGGAAGTAGATTTTTAATTAATTCATTGTAATTGATCATATGGCGAGAGGTTTCAAATGGGTTTGCCACTAAAACAAATGTAAAATAATGTAACTTTAAATGAATTATAATTAAAAATATATTTTGCGGGATGCCATGTTAGAAAAAGTGTCCCTAACGGAAGTAGATTGTGGGGGAGGTAATTAGTAGTGTAGTAGTGGGGGTAAGAGGATTATAGATGCTGAGAGTCATGCAGGCAAAAGTGTCCCGTAACGGAGAAGGTAGTGATGGGGATGGGTAACAGTGAGGTGGTGGGGGTAAGAGGATTATAGAGTATACGTTGTCACGGAAATATGTCGAGGCCTACACGGGCACGGTTTTTTTTGTCACATATGTTACTATTCAACTAGAGCAGTAATATATAAATAAAAATAGATATGTATATCCATATATTTCTATTTGCAGCCACAACTAACCCGAGTTCAGGTAATTGCTTTTTGAGTGGAAGTAGTTTCGGTCTCTGGTTAATACAATTCCATATATTTCGAAACAGATTCACTAACCAAACTTTAAAAATTGACATCAAAAAATATTTATTAAAGGTAGTGGATCAAGAAATTATATTCAAACCTACTTTCATAATTGGGTTTATAAAAAAAAAAGTTAATTCAGTCATTATTACGTTTTTTGGTACTTAATAACCTTTAAAAATACGGATTATTTCTATCTATATAATTCTTTAAGCTGTTCATATGTTTCTCATATTTTTACAGAAACGGCGTTGAACAGTGTTTTGTATTTTTCCCAGTAATTAAATTTTTGCACCTTACCTCCTAGGAAAAAAAAGTACATGCATACACCACATGGAAACAAAATTAAAGTATCATTTACGTTGAAATTCTCTAATATAAAAATATGTTTTCTTTAAAGGGTTTGAAGCTCACTATGTTCCTCAAAAAACTGTGTTACTGCTAAGCCATCAAACTGAAGAATTGAACTGGAATTCTCCACCGGTCCTATCTGCAGATGATATTTTTGGGGCAGTGGCCCGTTAGGAGTCTTGTTATCATTATTCATTATCAGTCATTCAGTTCATTTCTAGTAAGGTTAAGGTAGAATTTTGCCTTTTACTGAATTGATATTTCAATTGCTTCATGCCTGTTTTCAATGTCCAGTATGTTTCCTTCCCTTTATGTTCCCCGGAGTCAACCACCTTCCTGATTGCACTTCCAGATATGTTGCAATATGGCTCAGAGCCAATTAGCATAATTTCTGATCCCTTTCTTGCTAGGGTTTCTGCCATTACGTTGCCTTCTATTCCCTCATATCCTGGGGTCTACATCAAGGTCAGATTATGAATAGTTAATGAAATATATTGCGAAAAAAAAAAGCATTGAATTTAAATCAAACCTTCGAATTCCTCTCGTATCCAATTTTTACAATCCAAATTCATTTGTAAAATCCTTAATGAAATTATCAAAAAGCCCTATATATTCTACATGCAACTGATCTAGCCCGAACCAGATATCAATCCCTGAAATGAAGATGGCCTGGAGGCCTTCTGATAGAGAAATATCATGGGAGTGCTACCAATGGGCAGTTTCTCTACATACCTGTAGCATACCATTATAATCTAATATCGAATTTACTATGTGTATTTTATGTAAATCCAGTTGTGAATATCAATAAATAAATATTTTTTTAAAATTTAAACAACGTTTATTTTGAATGCATATTGTTAAAATTTAAATTTATGTAGAAAAAAAGATAATATTCAAATATATCAGTGAAATTAACAACATATCTACAAATATTTATACTATTTGAAAATTATACCAAAGCACAAAAAGATGAATTTCCAATGAGGCAGCATTGGCGAAGATATTTTCTCCATGTTGCAATACATATTTGATGGTATCAAGCCTCAGATGATCCCGTCCTCCCACAATTCAGGCGTACCTGACATTTTGCTACTGATGAATCTTACCAATTTGTTGCACAATGATGCGGTTACTTCACAATTGCTTCTGCCATTTTCGAGTATCGACATGCTATTGCAGCAGTTAACCTACAGGTATCCATCCTTTTTTTAACCTAAGTAGTAAAGCTTAGGTTTATTTCACTGTTCTAATCGACCCGGGAGAATTTAGCTCACAAACCACTAAAAATAAAGTAATATATCTTGCAAAATACAAAATATCTATACACACATCACTCAAGTTTCTCTAACGAATTAATCTTCGTTCGTTTCCAGACCTACATTTCTTCATTATACACTAAGATACTTAAATAAATTATTTTTTAATTCATTTAAAATATCACTTACTCATTTTCCTTTTGACCTTTCAAATTTTTGATTTATTAGCTCTATTTTCCACAATTTACAGTTAACATAGTTTTAATAGTACTTCTTGTTTCCATTTTCTTTTAAAAAAAGATAGCAGGAATATAAACATACTACAGTTCACTAAACTTAAGATTCTGCTCTTATGTTAAATCGAAATAAGATCAATATTGAAAATGATAATTTGAACGAATTAGTCATCCTCCCAACTTATAGGTCATATTTGGTTCACGCTAACTTAAATATTTTAAAAACAATATTTAACAACTTTGGAAACATGGTCATGGACCACACAGCGACCAATGCAAATTTTTCTAATAAACAGGCATGCGTCTACCAATTTGATAGACAAACTCGCATCTGAACAATCCTTTTTATTTGTTAGTTTTTCGTAATTTCTCATCGTCTTCTATGACTTTCTATGTTAAATAATATTTTATAAATTCTTTGGCTTTCCTACGACGTATAATACTTATGTTTGGAAATGTGTTTCTAGACTGGAAAAGTTGGGACTCCACTAAACCATCAAATTCCTATCGTATCCAATCCTTACATTCCTTCGTAAAATCTTTAATGCTCCGTACTTTGTTACAAATCAAGACATTCATCAGGACCTCAATGTTCCTTATGTTACCGAATTGGCCAGAACCAGATACTAATCCTTCCATGATAAACTTCCCGACCACCCAAACAGACATGTTTCTAACCTGGCTTCATTACCTGATAATGTTCCTAAACGTTTGAAAAGACCTCGAGATCTCCTCTAAAAATTTTATTGTAGTTCTATCGATGAGTAGATTCTCCACATGTTTGTATCATACCATTTTATAAATAATAGAAAATTTACTGGTTGTATATATTTTAATACAGCTGCATCATAAATAAACTACATATAAAAAAAATGGAAAAATTATTTTTCCTCCTATATTCTTCAGTTAACTATCAAATCCTTTTATTGTTTTTATTTATCAATTTTTCATTATTAATATATATATAGTAAACGGTTGATTATTTCATACAAACAAAATTAAAAATACATTAGAGGAAGGCATTTTGAAAATTGAACAGTCAACCAATTTCACGGAAAGAAATACCTAGCTGACATTAAAGACCATTCAGTTGTACATAAATATTCCTAATTTAATCAAAAGAGTACTTTCCAGGAAAATTGTAGGATATTGAAAAGTTAGTGATAATAAATCTGTTATTTCAGTTTCACACACCTTTAAGTTATTTAACTAGGCTGTGCACCTATACTTACCTATGCACACATATAACCACAAACCATTTTTCAAGACTTGGTTATTTTTGCTGTTGAAATTTCTTCACCATCGCAATACCTTCTCTCTCCTCTCTCTCTCTCTCTCTCTCTCTCTCTATATATATATATATATATATATTTACGACGTTTTCAGGCGCTTTTTAAATATTGCTCGATTAAACTATCTTAGAGTCTCCTCTGCCCGTTTCAAGCTAATACTTCAAAAGTGATATAGGACCATCGCTCTCTGGGGGTCTTAGTGGGGTGAGTCCAGCCAGGAAGGATTGCCTATATTTATATTTACTAAGTGCATTAGTACTTAGTTATTAAATTATTGTTGAATAACTAACAACCACATCTAAATAAACGCATAAATGTTTAACTGTTTTAAGGTATTTCATATTAATCTGGTCAGAATATCTAGTACCCTCATGAATATCCTATAGCTAATCTCAGTGTCGCACTAGAAAATAGCGTAGGGAACACCCATTAGTCCTGCCTTGTCGTTTAAATGTGAGGACAGGGCTTAGTTCGGGGTTATCTATGCAGATGTAAATATTTTATGTACATACTGTCTCTTTTATATTTATTATTAATTTTCTTTAAAGAATACAATTAAGATATAAATATGGTAGGAATTGATACTTGCATCTCTGGTACTAAAAATTGTTTATTTTATTATTTTTAATTAAAATTGTATCTCTAAAAAAAAAAATAAATGGTCTGCAGTCAACTCCCGGAATTACTTAATATGAGCGCACTCGGAATTGAAGTTCTGAAGGAGACACTAAAGCTCCTTGATGGCAAATTAATTGACCGGAGACAATTGGTGGGTTCTATTTTTAGTCTTAGCAGTTCTAGCTGTAAATTGGCACAAGTGCTTAAGTTTTGAGATTTAATCCCCTTAACTATATATGATAATCTTGTAGTAAAATTATAATTATATTTCACCGATTAGGAGTATAAAAATAACCTAAATTTGTTGTTAAAAAAAATCTTTAATACAGAGGTTTAATTTATATTGTTCATTGGAGGTCTTTAAAAAAACAAAACAACAAAGATATCGTTAAACATAAATTCTTCATACCAAGAGAACCAACTCTTTTCAGAGATCAAAACTCAGTAATGAAACGGTGAATTGCTAAGAAAACTTAATAAAGCTCTTAAGGAATAAGAATAAGGAATTAGGACAAGTTGATTTGTACAAGCATTCGACTGCGCCATTGTAAACGGGAATACTGATAGCTTTAATAACAAGTCAACAAAGAGCACTTATTTGCTGACATCCGTGTTGCCAATGCTCGCCATACATGGCACAATCTCACCTCCTTTTACGGTACATGAGAACAATGCTTGGATTGGTGGCTATGTCATTTTATATATAAAATTAAACAAATTTTGCGGAGTTTAATAGGGAAATATAAATTTGCTATTTTTTTTTTTATTTCTGAGCTTAAACGTATCTATTTTATCTTAGAACAATAAGTAACCAAACTATTACAACAAGGTGCTCTTTTTCTAGCGGGAACGTAAAGCGGACCCCCAAGGATACTCTTCCCCCTCCCTCCTCGATCAGAGGACTTATTGACTGGCAAAGTCTATTACTTAGTTCTCTTCCCCCGCCGGGCCAACTTCCACTTTAATAGACTTAAGTCCAGGTTGATGTTTACGGATCCCCAATTAATATAAAGGCTGGGTTAATTGGTTTAATCCAGGGTCATTTCGTTGCCTACCTGTCGATCGCCTCCTTGCTTAATACAATAGCTCACGCTTAATTTTACTCAATTTTTACAACTCACTGTTTATAGTGCTGAATAAATAATATTTATTTAATTGGAAAATAAAATTAATGACTGTTTGAAAATATCTTTTGGTTTTTGATTTTTTTTTTTTAATTTAAACTCATTTAATACAATTTACAATATTTTTCTTATTCTGCACAAGAAAATGAATCGATTACTAAATTACTATAATACCAGTGTACAATATTAAAACGCTTAGGACCAACTGATTTAGCAAAATGGTATAAATTATTTTTCTAGAAAGAAAAAAAGTTGATATCCGTTTTCTACATCTTATAAAAGTATTGAATATGAATTTTCAAAGTAGGAAAAAAATTAATTTTTTTCCAATATTTCTGCTTTTACGGTTTTTTTTTAAACAAATATCACAAAAAATTAAGTAACTTCAACTAAACTCCACCGATCTACACGTGTCTTAATTGACATTTTGTCCCCTTTAAAATACACAAAATAGTTTAAAATGTACCTTCTGGTAATAAAAATAGAAGCGGAGAAAAATTAAAATCTGTGATGAGTTTTTCTTTTTTTTAACAATTCTTTTCTCCCTTATTAAGACATTAAATATGTAATGTATTTATATGGACTGAAACAGCATAAATTCAGCTTTCTAACAGTTATAGTAGCGTTAGATTTAGATAAAATTGTAAAGATTCAGGAATGTTTTTCCTGACACATCGGCAGGAAATGATCACTTTCAAAAATCAAGTCCAAAAAAATTTCTAATTGTTTCTTATTTAAATTTATACTTGGGGATTTGAAGGGGCACTAAAAAACAAGTCTTATTTGATTTTTTCCGGAAAAATATTATTTGTGCTTACTTTAGTTAAAGCGTCTTTTGGTTTCTGCAATTTTAAAATAGTTAATAAAATAGCAGATGAGAGAAGAAACCGAGGAATATAATGTACAAAATAAACTTAAACATATAAAGTATTTATTACCATCAGTGAAACGCAAATATCCTGTTTAATATCACCCTACTGCTGCAAGAACCGGCATAAATAGGTGGGGTGAAAAATATTTTTAAAAAACAAGAAGTTTGAGGGAAGAATATATAATCACACAATACAGCAGCTTGTTTTAATCATAGTTTTTATTGTTTTTTTCATAGCCCACTTTTAGTTTTTATATTTTTCTTATAGGTATACATATATACACTTATATTTTTCAAAAATATACCACTGATAACTGATCAAAATATATATTTTTTAAAAACAGCAATTAACTCATAACATAAATAAGAAATTTTGTTAAGTACTAACACGTTCTAAAATATACTTCAATTCCAAAATATAAAAACCAACCCTAATTTGGGATTCGGCTCTATTTTAGAATGTATAACTGCATAAAGAGCTACGATATTGTTATTATTTTTAACAAATATATGTTTTGATCTATTGCAGTACAAGATATTTAAGTCTAAGAATTTTTTATATTTATATTATACTATACAGTTTGGATATTAACATTATAATTATAGGTTTTCTACAAAATTATAATTTTTATTAAAGTACAACAAAATAAAATGTAAGTGATTTATCTTTTGTGTATTAAAAATAATTAATTGTAAGTGTTGATTGTTTACGAATTGATGTTATGAAATTATACTTTTTACATTCACTTAACTATGTATAGAATATACAGTAAGGGAAGATTTGCGATTTGGCAAAATTTCGAATTTGAGTTTTTGATGGAAATAAACGTTTTGAGACCCCTTGAGCCCAAATAACACTCACAAAATAATTAGTGTGAACAGTCTAGCTCATGAAATCAAAAGTCGTACGAAACTGAAATTACATATTTAGGACGTGTATATGTTTGGGATGTGACAGCAACATTTTTGACAAAATCAGTCCAAGTGTCAATTAATTGAAACGATTTTTCAATTTTTTTTCTCGATTTTCTGGAAAACGGCTACAATGATTTTGATTAAATCCGGCATTACAATGTACAATTAAATTTTCATGAGTACCAGATATGTCCAATCATCATTGAAATAGTCTGACAAGCCTAAAAGGTCGAATTTTTTTTAAATCTTCCTCTACAGTACCTTTAATTTTGTTTATTAAAAAAATATCAGTTCTCATTGTTAATATTAGTAAACAATGAATCCATACAAAATATTAAAGAATTTTATTCAGAACAAAAGGAGAGAAAAGGAAAAATAGAAACGTCCACTTCACACATGAAAAACCGAGACCACCACATCTTTCCCAATTCACGACTTCGTTATCTTTTGTTAAACTCTTGTATTCTTGGAAGGAATTTCATATAAAATTTATATTCTTTATTCCCACCTCGAGACATCGAAATGAAGGAATTTTTAGAGGAACGGAAAAATAAATGTATTTTTTTTTTTTAAATCACCGAAATAGGGCTTCGCCACGAGTCTGCCAATCTGCACAAAATCTGGGTACCGTTTGTTGGATGGTAGGTGAAAGTTTGTGGGCACATAACCTCATTTGATGGATTATTATTAAGTTTCTGAAATGGCGAGATAAATAAAACAGCTAGCAACCCAATGAAGTTGGGCAGCACAAATTTGTTTTTGTATAAAGTTTTTGTATCTTTCTCTCTAGTTTTCAGTATATTCCTATTTCTTAGAGAATTGGGTAATTTTTTTTTATATCCTTGGTATTACATTATTTACTAATATTAGTGGTTTATTTACAATGAAGAACGAGCCAAGAACGAATTTTATATCTTTGTAAACAAGTGAGCAGTAAAAATATATAAAATAAAGTAATAAATAAATATATTTAATATACGAATATAAAATTCCCTTCTAAATAATGACTGTATAATTGAAAAAGGGCTAGGGAACAGGATTTATTTTGAAGCTTAGGATTGAGAGAGGCCCTGATCGACGAGTTCTCTTCGTTAGAATAACGGCCCACCAATACCATCTCTTTCGTTATATTCCCATCGGTGAGAGAGGGCAGATTCTTTCCGCACAAAACAAAACTTTTTCATCCTTTATTGTTGCGGCTTTTATTTGTATGTATTATTACCTTGGAATATTTATTTGTCGTTTAAATCGTTATATATAGTGTAATGATTTAAATATTATTTTTCTGATGTTAATTAGTTTTATTATCCCATAACTTAACTATTAATTTTACAGCTCTAAGTAAGGGCATTTTGCTATTTAAAAACAGGTATTTTTTCAACTGTTATAAATTTTAGATGGTAACATTGAAGCTTGACCCTCGTTTCAATATTTTTTTTAATAATAAAAGTTAATCGCAATGCGTAATATTCATTATTGTAATAAAAAAAAAAATATGTATACATATATTTTTTAAAAGTAAATAACACAGCAAATAAAAGAGCTTTTACTAAATCAAGTATTTTCCCTTTCCGGACGACTTGTATGAATGAAATAAAAGTGAAAGAGATGAATAACGTCAAGCTTAGTACATCAGGGCGGCCAAATTTCAGAATCCTGAAAGTCTTTAAACTTTATATAGTTTTTATCATAATTATGAGGTTTAATTTGTTCACGACAATATTAGAGGTCATATTTTTTAAACAACCTACCGGTTTCTCAAACATAAAAAAAAGTTAATTGTACTAATTTTTTAAGAATAATTTCAATTAAGACTTGATTGAATAAAATAAAAACATTATTTCCCGAGAGGTATATGACAATAAACTTAGGATATATTTTAATGTAAATATGTTGCCTTTGAACACCAATGGAAATAAGAAAAGGAGTATAACGTTATTATATAATTAACCCGCTATGTCTATCAGTATAAAATGTTTCTCTAAACCGCATTATAATACACCTGAATTCTTGGAAATAGCAGACATTTTTGGAAATCATTTTATTGAAGTGGGACTTGTAAGTTGTTCGCTGTTTGAGTGTGAAGGAGCCAACACATTCTAGTCCTACTCCAAATAAGCCAACAGAGCGATCCCTCCCCTTTCACAAATAATAAATAAAAGGCACAATGCGCCAAAATAATACTCCTATCCCAATCCTTATCCTATCATAATAATACCCACGGGTAAAAATATGAAATGAATTTGTAAATATTGTACGTATACAATATATAATATTTGTTATATTATATATTGTAATTGTGTGAATAAATAAAATAGAAGGGTGTGGAAAAAAAAATCTAGTCATACTAAGGGTCGTTAGTAGAGGAGCGAGTTAAAGCGTTAACAAATTGGCTCGTGACTGCAGCGGGGCCGGTTCAAATCCGACCTAGGCCGATTTTTATTTCCTCGGTGGTCCCACGAAATGAAAACTTGACCCTCAACCATGGTATGAATAGGGTAGTAACCTGTAGATAACCCCCTCCACTCCTCGTATGTCAGAAATGATATGGAAGGGGGTAGAGGAAGTTGAGGCTTCATTTTAATAAACTCATATCTGCAATAGTGCTGTTTCGATTCTGACCTGGGCGGGCTGACTATTAACTTGTTGCAGTCTCACGGGACAAAAACGTGATCCTATCAATTTGGTCCAGAAGAGTTTGATTACTCTAGGATATTCTGTCTCTCTTCCCTCATGTCAGAAATAAGGTAAACAAAAAAAAGCTAATTCTTTTACCTCATAAATAAAATATTGTACAGATCAAAAGGCAAATTATTATTAAATAAATAACTTATAACAAGTACGAATTATATGAATCATTTAAAGAAGTTTGGAATGATTTTTAATATAGAGGTCATCGCGCTAAGTATTTGTTAGTTCTACATATTTATGCTTAATTAATAAAACTTTTCCTAGAAAAAGCAAGATTTTTTTTTTGGATAGTGCAGATTAAAGGTCTCTTAATTATTAAATAAGATATACTCCTCCCATGTCTCACTATTAGTAATTTCACTTTTTAATCATAAGGGCCATGCACGGATTATCTACTATTTATTGACAATTTGAAAAGTACAGCCGTACAAGGACAAACCTTAACAAATTGCAGGAGAGGAACGCAGACACAGAGCCATCATTTGCGCTATCACTGATTGATAGGAGGCACTCAATGAAATATCGGGGGGCAATCAATATTGCAAAGAGCCGGCTACAACCTGTTAGCCCAGTTCGGGTCGATAGCGCTTAAACCGCAGATACGTCCCCCCCCCCCTCACTCGCTCCTCAATTATTAAATATATCGGCCTAAATCACTCTACAACCTGTCTCCTATAATCGTTATTTTGTAAACCTATTCCATTATTTTGCTATTATTATTCTCGTTGCAATAATAATACAAGCTTGTTTACCACACTGTCATGCGATTGCTGAATTATACAGTCCGTCAGTTGAAGTGCACGAGATCCTAACTTCTATTTCTGAACGGGCTCTTCATCAATAGCTGTTACTGACAGAATAGATATTTTTTTAATAGCTATAAAACATTTTATTGAAATGTATATTTTATTCATTCATATCAGTAAAAAAAAATTGACAAAAGCTGATTCAATCGTGAATATAAAAAAAAAGATGGTCAATGTTATTTTATATTTATTTGTTCTCAATACCTATAATCCATTTTATTACCCCGAATACTAAACTCGTTTGGGCTAGTCCGCTCAGGTACTTACAATAACGACATCTCGTTCATGAATAAAAAAAAAAAAAAAAATATAATAACACAAAATTTATGTTTCTGTGTCTGAAACGAAATAGGGAGTTAAAACCTTAGACATATATTAAAAACAATCTGTGATACAATTTAAGCAACTTAATAAGCTATTTGCTCAAAAGCCCCCCAAAAAATTTTTTTTATTTATTTACTTGATGTAATTTACAACTGTACAAAATAATATATACAATAAGTAAATATGTTGTATGTTTCATATACACTTGAAAATCATGGGAAGGAACCACCCATTGGTGGTACTTCAAACATTTATTTAAATTAGAAGGTCCCGTGGCCAACTTCTTAAAAATTTTAATACCGTTATATCTTAAAAATGCGTGAGAAATAGAGTTAATCTCTTTGTGTCTCCCACGTGGTCTCTTCCCAACTACTCTGGCATTTATTGTTGCGTAGAGGCGTCCAGATTGCTTCATACCACATGTCCCGCCTTGTTCCAGGTGTAAGGATACATAAATTTGAAATAAATGTGAAAAAATTATAAAATAAAAAAGGAAAAAGAAAGAATAAAATTTTGAAATATGTGTATATCGAAATCACACTTATTAAGTAAATACTATTCATAAAAGTGTTCTGGTTTTATTTTATGACTAGTCTCTGATAAATAAGCGGAAGGCATTACAATTAACAACAGAAATATTGGTTATTGAGAGAATTAAAAACGGGAGAACAAAAACAGGAATAAGATTTGGTTTGATAGTACCAATTCAAGATTTAAGTTGTTCAGGTATAATTAATTATACTTTTAATCCACTCTGAAAGAACAAATTTTCAAGTAATGTGCGAATTCTATATACCTTTTATCAAATTCCATCCATTACTTTTCGTACATTACACAAGGATGAAAGTATTTTTCCTCGGCACACCCATTTTCAAATACGAATCTTTAAATTAAGGCCAAATTCAAGGGAGTGAATTTGTGTGAAAACAGTCCCCCACTAATTTTATCAAATTTCATCTCCTATTTTTGTTTTATCATGCAACAAATTTTTTATGTTTTGTTTTTCGACACGTATACTTCAAACATATCTCTTATCGATTTTATTCTAAAACGACAAATCAATTCAATATTTTTCTTAAACCTTGAGGTACAGGAATTAAATACCTGCCTACCCCATTTATAAGCTGAGGAAGCTATATTGATCAATTTTATACCAGGGAGACGTTTTTTAAAACCTTTTTGAGGTTATGATATTTTATTATTATTATAATTTTCATAAAATCGAGTTTCGAAAATTTATATACTAAAACACATTTTTTTTCAAAAAAATTTCTTGGTCCTAAATAAAAATATGTATTTTTTCATAAACAAATACTACATAAACTATCTTACGGAATCTCATCAAGATAAAAAAATTATCAACATTAAATCTGACTCATTTAATTATCTTAATCAATACTTTGAAATCTTTACTGATCAATTTACATGCTCGTTAGAAGTCTAACCGGTTGAATAACATTCAATGACAGATGATGCGATTAAAAAACAAATCAACACGCTGAACCCACGACACGGGTAACCATTAAACAGAAGTGGAATAGATAATGAGGCTAGGGGAAGAGCATGGGGGTAGGGGTCTCGCTTATTTACACGGGTCTGTATTAGTCAGGGGGTGCTACAGTCGATATTATGACTTGCCGATTAGGGATTCTCTCTCTCTTGAGCTTCTATACTATAAGCCCACAGTTCATCTTCATTGGAAAAAAAAATTCAAAATCGAAATATTTTATTTTAAATATTAATGAATATTTTAAGCTAATGCTTAGGTTATAGATTCCTACCATTATCAATTGTTTATTTGTGCGTTAATACAAAGGTCATAATTTAAAATTTCATTATTTCTGAAGAAATCGATTCATTAGTTAGAATCAAGTTCTTATTCTGAGTGTATTTTATTTAAATTTTTTTTTTCGACCAAGACTCTCATTGGAGTCCTATACTTCCTAACCATGGTTGGGGTCGAGTTTTTCATTTTGTGGGACCGCCACTCAATGAAAAAAGTCAACAACCTAGGCCGGATTCGATCTCAAATTGTTAAGACTGCGCCTAACAACTGAGCTACGAGCCGCCCACATTAAAATATTACTGAATATTTTAAGCTAATTCTTAGATTATAGACTCCTACCATTATTAATTGTTTATTTGTGATTTAATATATAGATCAAGATTTAAAATTTCATTTTTTTCCAGAAGAAATCTGAGTGCATCTCTTCTTTAAGGCAAAAAAATTACCAATCATAGAATTTACTGAACAGAAAATCTGTCCTACCTCCGGTACACCATATTAGTCAATGGACATTTTTCGGATAATCCAGAATCCGTTTCAAATGAATTTACAAATTTTTTATCCAAGATTTAGAATCCTGTAAATCATTATAACAATGCTAATTTGGAAGAATGACAGTTATGATACGGTTTTACAATATAACCTTCCATTTACGCCGTGGGAACTCGAAAATATTTTAAATGCCGTTGAAGGATCCTCACCCGGTCCTGATAAAATTCACTACATGATAAAAAACCTTCCACGCAACACCCCTAATCGGCTCCTCGATTTCTATAAATGCATATGGTCGTTGGGGAGTTCCCAATTACCTGGCGAGATTCGGTGGTAATACCAATATTGAAACATGGGAAAGATAAACGATTACCTAATAGTCACCCCCCTATTTTTCTGACTAGTTGCCTAAGTAAAGTCATTGAACGGATGGTTAATCTTTTTTTTTTACTTTTATCATGCGATAGGCGTTGATGACCAGAGGGTTTTACGCCTTTAAGCAACAATCAATAACAACAACCGAACAAAATATCTATCGTAAAATAATATATTAGAATAATTCGATCGTCAGTTTATATGGCACGCTTCTTAGTGTGATCAATCAATTAAATATTAAGTTCTAACTCTTGAAAAAGCTTTTCAAAAATATTCTTGTTCCTCTAGATGTACTTTTACACTTCAGTATTTGGTATAGTTTAGCTGTGTTTATGTGTAATCTTCACAGCTATGTACAAGTTTGTGTATATTTAGAGCTAAAATACCATAATGAAAAGCTTGTGGAAATTTTTTCTTGAACAGTTCTATTGGGTATCTATAGTTTGATAAATCTAAGCTGTTTTCTGTAAGAGACTAATGAGCAAACATATCCTGAATTATCTATTAATATTAGTCCATTATTTTGCATTGCGATCAGTTGAAAATTGGACAGTTTTCTTCTGTCCAAATCTCGCGAGCTCTTCACTTCATGTCTTCAAGGTCATATTAAATTGCAAGTTATTCCAATACCGAAAAATGATGACAGTAGACTCACCGAGGGCAAGATACCTCTTTCAATGAAACTTGGAAAAAAAGGTGTGTGTACAGATTGGCCGATTATTAAACGAGTTTAGATTTGCTGTAGCCTTTGCTATGAAAATTTTCAAAATTTAGTGCATACAAAATTCGGTAAGTTTTATAAATTGTCTTTAAACTAATGCAATTATAAAACTTCAATTTTCATTATTATATCATGATTGTAAATGATGAATAGTAAACCTAAAATAAGAGGATAAAAAAAATTATTGGCGATCTTTCCCAACTTATATGGTCGCATAGTTATGTCAATTGTTTTACAACTTAGTACTCTTAATAACTGTAATAATCACCGGAACTAACTTGTACTAGGTTTATAGCAGAACTGGGTAAGATTGAAAAAAAAAAACTTGTATAAATATCTAAAAATATGTACAAATATAATGAGGCTAACTAATGTACTAATCGTTGTAAATAGTTGATAATAATATTATTTGATGAAATAAATATTTAGATTCCGCTTTTTACATTATTCATATCGTTTATGGTCATAAAATATAAAAAAACTGCCACTAAAAACTGTTTATCTGGGACTTCTGGCTATTATTATGCAAATGGTTATTTTAAACCCTTCTTATAGGACATAATCAGGATGTATCCTTTACTAGTATTTATTCGTCTTATCCGAAGAAGTTGCGGTTCATGAAAACTCCGTCGACCGAAGACCTTTTATGATGTTTCTGGGTCACATAAAATGAAAACAATTTATTCTCAAGTGATTGAAACCATTTATCTATTGTTACGCTATAATCGGAAGTTTCCAAAATAAACTTTAAGTCTCCCAAACCGCTATAGATAACTAACTAGTCAGCATTTCTATTAAAAAGATAACATTCAAAGATAAAATACAAAGATACAAGATAACAGTGCAGCTACTGCACATTCCACATCAACAAACTAACCAAAAATCGGCTCCTTATTTTATAATCTTTCTCGAATTATCGTTGTTATGAACACTGCTTATTCTTATTTTTATTAACTGTTAAAAATTCTTGGTCCTAGACTAGCCCTTCCCTTCTAGCCCTAACGTATCTGAATAAATTAGTCCCGGAATAGAACTAGACCAAGAATAAAACTAGTTAACTCCAAGGTTAAACGGGGCCCGATAATAAATTGTTTTTAGTAGCACAACAGTTAAGACTTGGATAGTGTTGAGCCAGGTTAAGTCTAAGACTAAATTGACCTTTGACTAATCAATAGGCCTTTAGTTGCTATTTTAATTATTATTACATTAATTATTGATTAGTAAATTAGAAATAATTTACAGTTTCTTTAATACAATTTAAAATAATTTGCATGCACAAGTTATAAATAAAATATTGACAGTTTCTTCCGTCCATATTCTTCCGAGTTAACATTTTTTTGCACAATATATAATTATATTTTTGCAATTAATTACTTATATACCTTCTCTATTCTTCTATCTAGTGTTTATTTTACTTTTAGAATATGCTCGTGAGCTATTTTTCACTTGTATCAACTATTCGACACAAAAGGGTATTGGTTTCATTTATTTCTA
This sequence comes from Halyomorpha halys, assembly GCF_000696795.3. Classification (NCBI taxonomy): domain Eukaryota; kingdom Metazoa; phylum Arthropoda; class Insecta; order Hemiptera; family Pentatomidae; genus Halyomorpha; species Halyomorpha halys. The sequence continues at coordinate 751,706 of NW_027105545.1, forward strand.
TTTAGGTAATGAATTAATAATTCGATATTTCTTGACTAAAATTTTTAATAAAATTAAATATTGTAAATTTTAAATTAAACTGATTGTTGCACTGGAATTGTATCGAAGTTATTTCTACCCCCTTGAATATATTGGGTAACAGGTTAATCGATCATTTCTTTAATTTATTATTTTTGTTGTTACTTTTCTAAAAATCTAAAAATAACTAAGTTGACTGAAAATCGTTTAAAAAAATCGTTCATTCCTTGTAGTCCGCAAATATTTTTAAGATCTTATCCTCAAAAAAACACTGAACAGTTAGTTATGAAAATTTGAGAATAATGGTTTTTGAGAAATATTTGTTTTTTTTTTAAATAATTTATTTATTGTTATTTACAACTGTATACATATATACACATCAAGTAAATTTGCTGTAAGTGATATTATGACATGATACAAACATGTGGAAAATCTACCCATTGGTAGAACTCCAAAAACATTTCTAAAGGAGAAGATCTCGAGGCCATCTTCTTTTCAGACGCCTAGTAGGATTATTAGGTAATGAAGGAGAAGCCAGGTTAGAAACGAGTTGGTTTGGGCGGTTGGGAAGTTTTGAAATATTTTAAATCTGTTCATTTATTAATTTTTTTTTAAATCTGTTTATTTATTAATTTTTTTTGTATACATGGGAACAATTTTTTGTTTCTACTTAATTTTATTCGACAATTTTATTATAACTATTAAGAGTCATGAAAACTCTTCTATCAAAATTTGTACTTGAATTATTTTAGAGTCATTAAATTTTCAAATCATATCCATGGTCGTCAAATATTATTTAAAAATTTTAAATATATGCATTTTTCTGGAATTTTCGAGGTGTTACAAAACTTCGCCTAAATTCTGGAATCAAATTTAATGAATCATTACGATTAGATCTTACAATTTCAATTGCACATTAAACTGATATGGAAGATAACCAATCATTTGAAAACCTCAGACAAATTTGAGTTCAAACTTCAGACTTCGAAAATTGTAATAAAATAATATTCAACGAGGTTATCATACCCAAAATTTCTCATAAACGGTATCCATAGAGGTTGATGACCAAACATGCTTCCAGAAGTATATCTTTATAAATAACGCAATCTCGTTGAGGAAGAAACTCGAATCCGATTTCGGGTATATTCATTTTTGTTTCTTTTACAGGCAAAAAGGTTGGCTATTTTATCCTCAAAGGCTTTGGAAAACGTCAGGCAATATAAGGAATTCTCTCGGCACTACATTTTGTTCTCTGAGCGAAATTGACATCCAAGTCTTTTTTTTTTCGCATATAAATATACAAAATAAAATAATATAAAAACATTAACAAGTGTTCACAAACCTTTACAAAATAAAAATATTAATTAACTTATATTTCAAATGATGCTTCAGTGATTGAAGATATACCAGTTTGTTCTATTTTTGGTTTACTAAAATATTTAATATTTAGCTTTCAAAAACTAAAGTACTAAAGTACAAAAAACATTGGATTTGATAATTAATAATGTATAATGAATGAGAGTACCCAGCAGGACCTCATGCTGTTCGATGGTATGTCCTAGTGTTCTTTTTTGAAACCGTCAGTTGTGGGTCCTTGTCATGTCTGAGCTTAAGTTGCTGACGTATCACAGCGTTCTTATTATTGTTCAATAATTTTTGAGATCTGCGAAATCTTTTTTAAAATGTACTGATGTGAGTTTAGGTGATCAATTTTTGTTAGGACTTCAATTCTAAAGATGCTGACAATAAATTTTATCTTAGGATTAGGCTTTCATTTGTTCTTGATGTGTGGGCTCAAAACTGCTGATAAAATTATTAGGTACCGTGTACTATCTGTCGGAAGTATATGAAGATTTTTGAAGTAAACTGAAGGGAAATTTTCCAAGAGTAATAGTAATTTGCTTAAAATTATTCTTGGTAATGTTAAATACAAACGTTGCATCAATCAATGATCTTTTTTGTATTTATTTATGGTGTAGTATTAGATTCTGTCATATACATCTGACATCAGAAATAGAGGTAATAGAACTCGTTCACACCATATTTGCAGATACATATAAATTAAATGATAATAAAATAATAAATAGGAAAAAAATAAACAAAATTTAATTAAAATAATATCTTAAATACATTCATTCCTTTTTGCAATATTTTCAATCAGCCTGGGAACTCCGAACCGAGCTTGGCCCTCCCCTTCCCATTTGTAAAAGGAAAAACAGCACTCCCTAAGATTCCGGCGCACCTCGCTCAGCTGCGTTACTGGCATCGAAATTCAGTGGAGGCTGATAGTAGTGGCTCCAGCTGCAGACATTGAGGACATGAGTGAAGAATGTGTCCAATGCTAGATAGGGATCATGAGGAATTAGGATTATAAGTGAGTTTCTCAAGGAATATGATGAATTTTGATTTAATAATGTCTGAAACCAAGAGTATTGACTATTATACTTATATTATAATTAGCTTTGTAGGATTGAACGCATTTTAGTCTTTAGGCCTTCTTCGCTGGTCTATTCATTTCCAGGTTGATTATATTATTATGTTGTGAAGTAGAAGTTTGTTGTCTATTGAAAGCTATGATTATATATTTATCAGCTTGTAAAATTGTCCAAATCGTTTGTTAAGTTCATGTCTTTTTAGTCTAGTATGTTGATTCCATCTAGTCTTCATCCTAGGAGAAAACCAAGGTACCAGACTGATCTATGATGTTAGGTAATACTGTTAAGTCTTTGACAAGTCTATAGGAATTCGATGTCTGGTTAGGATTCTTATACAACCAACTGTTAAGAGTTTTCGTGCCAACCCTGCAGGAGTATCTCAGTAGAGTAGTAACGCTGGTAGAAGATTTTCAGTCTTCAAGGGGAGTGAAAAAAATTATATGAATAGTTTTAAACCAATTTCTAATTTATTATTTTTTTTTTTATTTACTTCATCACTATGGAAGGTAGAGCTTTATTTTCGTGCAGGAAATGAAATAATATTTTTTAGTTGAATTGATTTTGACAATATCCATTTCGGTTTAGACCTCAAAGATCAAATTAAATTTTGCATGCTTCTTACAAATCTATGTAAGAAGCATGTGCCACTCCTACTTCCCGTAATCCGATTTTGATAAAATTCCAAAATGATGTGAGTTTTACATTGATGTTCCCACATCAATGTCGTAAAATATATCTGATACTTTCTCATATGCATACGCAAACGTGTTTCTTTTGACACACCGATATTTCTAACAAAGTTTATCTGATCTGGTCTAATCATGTCCTTCTTGGACATTGTTGGTATAGTTTTTATAATTTTTTGTTTTCCGGAGTCTTTTGAATCCTGGGAATTAATTCTGACTTCAAGAATCATGAAGACTTAAGATCACTCACTCTACATCAGTACTTTTTATCACGTCACGTTCAAGTTAAGCTCCAGTAATAAGAACACTGAGCTAGATACGGCCGAAGACGGAATATATTAAATGTCGAGATAGAGTCGGGAGATTATAAGGCAGAAAGTTTGTGGAGAGTAGAACGTGCTAAATAGGATTGGCCACAAATTGTGCTCCTGGTATCAAGGCGCTATCACTAACGGTGCTTCTTGAAGGCTCATAAACTAGATTTTGTAGCGATTGCGCTCGGATAGAGGAGAAAAAAAATAGAAAAACAGTGAATACGAGCAGACTACCTTCTATCTAACTCTCGCTATTTTTTATGCATAAGGTTCACAATTTGTTTTGTTTTTTATTGCATTACGCCTCTGTGCAGCTGGTTAACTTATCCGTTAGTTCAATTTTGGTTTTCACCGTAGTTTTTAGATATCGTGACATTTAAAACTTTAAAGTTCTTAAGGTCAAATAATTCATATAGATAATGTACCATGCAGCTCCAAAAATAAAAATGAAAAATCACTAATAATTGAAAACCAAAGTTATGGTGTGATTGGTGTAAAAATTTTGGAATCCCAAAAGACACTCCTTCACGAAATCAATTCAGATAAGATTTTTTAAACTACTATCTCAATTTTGAGAAAGAATAAAGGTTGGAAAAACATGGAACCAAAGTGGACACCCAATTTTATTTGTTAAAAAAAGAAGAAATATATTTCAAACATACCAAACCCCACAAAAACATTTTCTTAACTTTATAAAACCGCTACAAAATGCAATCCTTTCTCAACGATCAGTGAAAAACTTTGTTGCTATTGAGAAGAGTACGATAAAATGTTAGATGTTTAAATTTTAATCCCTATGTTATGTAATTAATAAAAAAAATTTATTTTCATCTATCCCTTTTTTTTTTCATTTTTCACTGGTTAGTAATTGATTGCCTTTATTCCAGTTTTTATCTAAAATTATTTTATTCAATAATAACAGAACATTGCTAAAAACATAAGTCAAAACTTAAAATTTCTAAAACGTGTGTTAAGAAATTAAAGTAACTAGGAATTACGTAGAATTCTATTTTTTTCTATTTATTATTTTGTTACAATTCAATTATGTATCGGTAAGTACGGTGTAAATGTGCTCTCTATTGCTAATTTTTAAATATATATGAAAGCCTTAAATACTGCACAATCAAGAGAAAAAATAACACAAAATTGACACCATACTGCTTTTAAATTTTTTGCACTTTTAATGCGATTTAGTTGAGTTATTGAGACTCAAGAGATTCATTTAAAAAAGTTGAGTCCATCCGCAAGCAATAGTTGTTTAATTCACTGATGATCTATTTTTGTTTAATCAACTATTTAATTATTACTTAGGTAACTACTTTCTTAATGACTTTTTTCCATTAAAATATTTTATTTTATTTGTACTGAAGAGAGGTACTTAAAATTAATTCAGTAATGTAATTGTCAACTCAGTATTGGACTATTAAATTTATATAAATAGATCATATATCCCTTATCTACTAGTTTGTATCCTGAAAATATTGTTTGATTTTCATTAGTTATATCATGAGGAAACGAGTAGGGGCTTTTCGTGGAGGCACTACTGCAACTTTTCTTCCCATTTTTCTTCTTTTTTTTTCCTCCCAACATTTTATTTCATTAATCTTTCCGAAAAGTTTTTAACTTTTTCCATTTACTGTTCGTAGAAGCTGTGGATGTTGAACAGTATTTTAATTTTCTTACTGATGAAATACATGCTAGATTAAATTCCGGAGAACTTGACCGACTATATTGAAACAAGCTATGTTTGCATGTTTAGCACCTCGGACATGACATTAATCCTACACAAATTTTATTTTAAACTCTAATAGAAAACTGCATTTACAATATATAAAAGTATTAATAAATTTAAAAAATCAAGTTTAACATAGCCAATTACTAGAGATTAAGATTAATTTAACTATAATCCGTTAATTACCAATAGTTCAATAGCCAATCAATAGCCTATCAATCGATCATCAGCAAATATACATAAATATTGTATGGCGATGATCTCAATTTATTTTTATCTTATTTCTTAATCACAATAACTCAACTTAATCAGATTAAATTACAATAATTAAAATTACAAATGTAAATAATTAAAAGTACAATAATCTTATATTATTTCTTAGTATATTAATAGTACTTTAATAGTTTAATACTAAGTTGACAATCACTTACTGAATTACTATTAGTTAACTCTCTTCAATAAAAATAAAATAAATATATTTTAATTGTATGAAGTCATTACAATAGTTGAAAAAGCTTGATTATTATTAGTTTTATTTCGTGATTTATGAATCGTTTGCCAGATGGATTGAGGCATTTACGAAAATCCATTAAATAAACAATTTGAAATTATAAAAATATTTGTACTTTGTAGTTATTTATACAAGATATTTTAATAACAATCGGTTCCCTCTCTAACTAACTAAATTTTTCTATTCTATAAATATTTCTAATAATACAAAAGTAAATATTAGACCTAAGAAATTAAATATTATTTCTGAAAAAAAATTAACTTTTACCAGGAGAAATTAGGCGTTTCACCACTGAATTTAAATTTTTTCTATGAAAGATAATCCGTTTGCCGGGAAATTAAATATTCAGAAAGCGACATTAATTAAAGATTTTTTTCAGACAAACGTGATTATGAAACAAGTAATCTGAAATCTATGTACCTTTAATTTCGCTTTTAATCTCCACTATTTATGGTAAAATATTTTATGATTTATGAATAAGATTAAGGCAAAGACATAATTAGGTTTAAAGATCATATTGTCCTTAAAAGAAATTTAATTTGTTTGATAAAAAAAAATTAATTTTGACGGATAAAACAAAATTTAATTCTTATAGAAAACACTTTTATTAAAATAAATAATGCTACATCAAGCATGAAAACCACTAATCAACCATTGTACCATTTTTATCAATTTAAAATTTGACCTTTATAGCTTATATACTTATATCATCTAATGCAGTTTACATTAAGGTAGATTAGATTAGAATAAATACTTATTTTGGTTTGAAAAATAAGGTTAGTTCATTTGGAAAAGTAATTAAAATATATTAAGTTAATGTTTAATTTATTTAACCTAAAGTTTTATTTGCTTGAAAAACGTTTTGAATAGAATATAAAAGACATTTAAAATATATACGTTGTATTAAAAAAATATTGTACTTTCTTTAAGTTTTAAAATTCTAGCTTGGTTCCCAAATGTACCAACTTAATAGCCTAATATGATTTAGTTTAAACAGGATTAAATTGCAGTAAATATTTAGTATAGTTTAACATACATGGAGGAAAACTTGTCTAACAAACATTTTAAAGTGTTCGAGAAATTATTGATTTTTCTCTTTAATTTCATTTATTTAGAAAAATACTTGTCCAGTAACACGTTCAACTTGCTAACATTTTAAATATACAATGGGACATATTACATCTACTCACATATACATCCAGTTAATTAATCTTAAGTGTATAACATAAAACTCATTTTAATTTAACTATACAATTAAGATATAATTCAAAACTTAATATATATGCCATATAATAAGTCTGTACTGCTACAACCCATGAAGGGTCTGGGGAGCAGTACTTTGTAAGGAGGTATAGTTACTAGACCAACGGTTGTGCAAGTATGCAACTTGATCAGAATTGTGCTGAACAGCCATATTTTTTCATGATTCTTACCAAATCACCTCCTTCCACTAGTGTTGATCAGGCAACAGTACTTCCCTCCAAAGTACAGCATGTGTTGTAGTACAGATTTATTATCATTTTTTATATTTATCGTTTAATTGATTTATTAAATTTTAAATAAATCTATTGCATCTTGTATATCATCTACTTTTTAAAAGGACATATTTAATTTTTCCTTAAAAAATGTAGAAACTATTTTTTTTTTAATCTAAACATTTTATATAATTTGTTTTAAATTTGAACATAGGGTTTAAAGAAACAGATGTTTATATGAAAGACTTACTAAACAGGACAGTTCAGGTAAGGTTCCTTTAGAAAGTGATTCTACCCCAGCTAATTACCCCAACAAAAACGGACAGACTAAAGCTAGGGAAAAAAAACCCTATTAAGTGAAGAGAACTGGTTCTCATGTGCAGCCTTAGAAGCAGATCATATTGGAAATGCATAGAACGACATAATTGGCCAATTAGAAACTGTCCCAGAGCAATTGGAGGGGGGCCAGGTTGAGAAATAGGGGGGGGGAGGGTAATTGTCAGCTCCTTGTGTAACTTCTTCTGCCTCCTTTTGAGGCTTGATTTATGCTAAATAAACAATTGCTTAAACACTTATCCAAATTTGATATATTTATCTTTTATTGATATATATTTATTTTTTTTTTAAATTCTTTTTAATTATTTCAGGAACGCAGCAAGGAAAAAAAATAGTTCGCAGTCACAGTTTGTATCCATCGTGACATATTTGTCCAAATATCATTTGGAAGATGATAGAGTCAATGGAAGAATTGACTTGTGAACATTTTTTCTATAATTTATTTCAGTAAAAAAAATTAATTTTATCAACAAAGTTCCCTTCAAATATACATATA
>NW_027105545.1:759758-782621 GCF_000696795.3 Halyomorpha halys
ATGCCTCTAAAGACTTGGTAGATCTTTGGGCGCCAAACCGGCCTTTTCCACGCCTGCCTATTTTGGGCTTTTCTTTCCCCGTTTGCTGCATGCAGCTCTTTCGCATTTTTGTTGATTCTGTCTATTCATCTGGTTCTTGCCCCCCCCCCCATAATTTCACTGGCATTCATTGTTGTGTAGAGGCGTCCTGATGGAATGCTTCGCGGCCACATGATCCGCCCATCTTAACCTCCGCATACTTTTAATATATAAATACTAAATATATTGTATCAATTAGAAAACATTGTTTAATTAATATTATTAATAATTTGATGGGTGGGAAATGAACAGTAGCCAATTTATATTTATTACTGTAATGATTATTATTGTCATTTGGTTATTATATTATATATGTAAACAAATATTGTCACTTCATAAGATCACCATATAGAGGGATTCACAGAGGAATGTAAGGTCTTGGCATAGCTCCACCTGCTTCCAAAAATATTTCCTTCGGTCTATTCACAGCAAATATAATCCTTAGATATTATTAGATCAATAGTATTCGTACCAGGATACTTAACATTTTAAAAGGTTATTTGAAGATAATACTCACAGTATTAATAGTGAATGCTAATTATTTATGTTATATTAAAAGTAAGTAATATTTATTAATATTTTTTTTATAGTTAATAGTAATTTTTATTTGTCTGGAAATTTTTTTTAATGCACTGCTGCCATTTATGTTGATAAATATTATTCATTAAATACAATGATTCAACTACTTTTTTTTTTATAATAATAACAAAAGGGAGGTAAATCATTGTATTTACTGAATAATATTTATCAACATAAATGCTCGTAATGGAACAAAACAAAGTTCTAGGCAAATTAATACTACCATTAACATTAAAAAAAAAAAAGTAACTCATTCTTAATAGACCAAAAATAATTGAGCTTATCGAATTCTTAACTATAATAACAAACCATATCGGCAATCTATAGAATGATTAGAATCTAGTCGAATTAAAATACGCCCAATATTGTCAAAATGTTTAATTTTTGTTATGAAATTTAGGCAAACTCTTATTAGGTTGGTGCTAGTTTGAATTTAAGCCCCGATAGAAACAAGGAGGGGAATCCTCTCTCTTCTTATTAGAATTTTAATTTTTACCTAAAAATTCAAAAAGAAATATAAAAGAAATTTCTCATTTTAAATACTTCTGGGTAATATTTTCTATTTTTTCAGTAGATTATTTTTCCATAAATATACATCACCTGCTATAGTTCATTCTTATATTGTCTGTGGGTTTTAAAAAAAATAAATAAATAAATATAAAAAAGTGACAGATTACAGCAAACAATAGCTTCCCTAGCTATTATTAGGGGTATTCATGATCTATGTTAAAGCGTGTTAAATGGAAAAACTCGTGTAAAATCGAAAAAAATTGCCTTCTTTTGCCGTGGTAAAACGAAATAACATTTAACATGGCTGAGAGTCTGTTACTTGGTCAGTTAAATCGAGAATGACGTCACACAATAGACCAGTTGAGATCGCCGCCATATTAGTTGTTGTGACTTTCAATACAGTTGTCAATTAGCTCATCTTCACAAGTTTGAAGATCAATAAGACACTCATAAGCTAAACTTTCACACAAATTCCACTTTTCACTCACTCTAGGCATGTTTTAATTAATTACTTAAATCAAAACTGAAGTAAACAATAACATGAGGGTCTAGAAGGAAGGTTATAAACATAAAGGCTTATACAACAAGTTACTGAGAAAATCCGCTAGGGACTCTTATGCATTTAACGTTAAGTTAAACGTTAAATTAACATGACTTCAAATAGGGCTGCTCACAATCATATAGTTATAACATTTAACATGGTAAAACATATAACATTTAACACAACATCATGAATACCCCTATTAAATCCAAACAGTGAATAACCCTTTACTAAAGTTTTTTTGGGATGTAATCCCTAAAATAAGAAATAACCTCTTAAAAGAATGTAATTCAGTCTCGTTTTCCGAAGGAATTTCCAAGGAACAAAATCAAACGGCAATAGTTTAACTTTTTTACCCCCATTTTTTTTTTTTTATCTTCGATTTGATTTACAAAAATACCGCGTTTTTACAATACTTATTTAAAGGTATGTTTGGTGGATTAGCTTCCGCTGGTATGAAATGAAATAGTCATGACAACGATTACGAATATATAACTAAGTTGTAAAGTTACTGTTACGTTTCGCTTCAGTAGTTTCTGAAATTAGCTCGTTAAAAATTATAACTTCATACGATTCATATATAAATTAACTTTCTTTAAAGATTATTTAATTATTAACAAAATATCTTCTTCAGTGTCATATTTATACACTTTAATGATAATTGTCACTGATGCATTCTGAACACTATTTTAACCCCTGGGTCGCCTTGGACAGATGGTGTGCTGACTCGAAGCTATCAAGGAAAAATCTCAGCCAGATATTGCTACGGCCAGTTGAATCCACGCTATTCACGAAACATCTTCATCTTCACGGTATAAAAGGTGTTTTGTTCAGGTTTTTTCATTTGTTAATTTCGTTTTATGCATGAACTTTTTATATAGAAAATTCGTAATTATCACTAAAATTAATAAACTTTTAATTAAATAATTGAATATTAATTAATAGATTATTTCATAAAATAAAAGTAAGATTTTAGAAATACATATTCCACTCCAAAATGTAAATTTTCATCAAAGCAATCAATGGAAAAAGAAAATATCTTTCGAATTATCTTTTTGTCAATTATTAATTAAATAATAACAATAAAAAAAAAACCTATCGTTTTAGTTCATATTGTAGCTAAGAACTGGTTCTTCACCCTTGTGTTTTTTCTTCTTTCCAACGAAAAGGAGTACTCAATATGCTAAGTTTTCTGTATTTCAATAAAATAAAAAGAAGACGTATGGAATCAAATCAAACAAATACTATATTTTGGCTTTAATTTAACATCAGAAAGTACAACTCACAAACCATAAGAGGGATGTTTATCGGTTAGAATCCATAATAGACACAAAAGGCTAACCCCAGAATGAAGTATAATAAGGCGAATGAAAGACTCTTATACATAGAATAGTAGTTCCAACCGACATTCAAACCTACTGGTTTGAATTTGATTTATGATCATAACTCAAGCTTAAAAATGCATCTTTATTTAAATTTATCTTTGGCTAAAATTTATCTTAGGCACTTTTTCAATAGTTTTGGATCAATATATAATTAATTTCTAATTTAAACAAATTATAAGATGAAAAAAAAATAATACTTAGTAGTAGTAACACAACAATGTACAAATAGTAGTAAAACACATGTACGAAAATATCTTATATAATACATAAATAGTTATAGTAATATTGCTTTCAATCTCTGAAATAAATACAGTGTTTTTTATCTGATGAAGGAGACTGAAGAATGAATCTTGATTGGAAATTATGAAATCAAAATTGATAAATTTATTTTCTTTAGTTATTTCAACTGTTACATCTGGAATTATATAAAGAAGTGGAATCATTAATTCCCAAGTCCTTGCAATAAATTAAGAATGTTTTAATCATGAAAATTACATATTATTTGATGACATATACAATTGTCAGAAATTTTCCTCAACTGAATTACAGTTTTTCAAGTCACCTGAAAAATATTGTTTTACAGATAGGTACTTTTGAAATTCTCAGTTAAATTGTGAATTACACGAGCTTTTTGAGGAAAAATACGTATTTTCTATCCAGAGTGTGGTGAAATTTAAAATATTTTCAGAAGTATTTGTGAAGGAGACAAAGATATTGCATTGACTACAACGTATTGGTACAATGTATGCCGATTTTTCAATTTTAGCCACTTTTTAGATATTTCTCGATTTAACCTAAAGGTTCCTCTTCCCGCTAAATCGAAGTTTAGTGTGAGGCACACGTGATAACCACTACACTGCGTAAACAGAAGTGAGAAGACGCACTAAAGTATACATAATACATTTCATACATTATGCATGTATGAACTAATAAAGAGTCCGTATCTTATAGATATAATACATTTTATTTATTATATACATACATAATACATTCAATGTATGAGTATGTACATATGTACATATGCAGAATTACTATTTTTTTATTTTATAGAAGGGTACAAAAAAGGGATTTAGTGCCCCATTAATTCAAGGGCGTATGTATGAACTAATAATTTTATTATTCTTAATAAAGGGCGCAAAAAAAAAAGTTTTTTTGTGGGCCAGGTTAGCCGGGAAGGGTTGCCTTCTATTATTTTTGGTGTTATGATCTCTTGTTAGATTGTGACATGTCGTACATCGATTCATTCTAAAATTGTAGAATTTTATTTTTTTCAAAAAGGAACCGAGATGGAATCATCAGATTTAAGTATTTTCCACATTGTTGATTTAAATAATTTTATTACTAAAACTAAATTAAGCAAAATTTTTAGAATAAAATTTAACTTTAAATTTAAATACTCTATCAGCAGAGTATCAAATTAACAATACTTCAAAACCTTTCTTTGTTCGTTTTTTTGAAATATGTTCCTTTAAAAATACCTCAAAAGTCAGAAAAAAATACCTTTTTGGATTTGAAATTAATAATAAATGTATGTTACATGCAAGAACATAACATTACGAAGATAAATTTAAAATCTAATTTAGACAAAATTAGACTATGCATCACAGAAATAACTTGGCGAGACAGAGAAAAATGGTTGGCACAGTTAAAATCAGGGCAAAAAAAAAAATGTAGAATCATTTTGCATATGTTTTTTCTAAACTGCCTGTTAGTTCTAAGTAACATTAATTTTAATTTAGATTTTATTAAGTGCTGTATTTTTTAATGAGTGTACATAAACTTTAACATAACACTAATGAATTCTGGTTTTGAAAGATCAGCAAAATGAAATTTGTCCCAAAGTTGTGAAAAATTTATTTCATTATTTTGCCCATAGCAAATATTGTCATATTGCTTCCTCACTATCACAGGCTACCGATGCTTTGTATTAATGATAGAAATAACAATAAAAAATTATTTTCATAGAATCGACAATTTTGTCATCAGGGAACAAGTTTGGTTCCGTGTTTTTAGAAAATATAACTGATAAAATCGTTAATGCGATTTTGCAGAAAGTTTGAGGGACTTTGTGAGTTAGTGCCTAGTTAGTCCCTCAATATTTTTATCAAAATCTGTCCTACTTTCGTTTATGCATGTATCCGATTTTATCTAAATTTAGAGTAATGTTGGATATTTGCATAATTTAAATAAAAAGATAAAAACAGTGAGGAACATATGCTGATCTATATACTTGGCAGATTTTTCCCCCCCTGCTTGATAAAAATATATTTCTGTAGCGAGGAAGTAGTGAGGAGAGAGGAGAGGATTACTTGAAATTAATATAGAAAAATATGTTTAAAGAGTTTAGAATTTGATTGTTGAAACTCGATTAGTATCTTACTTGTCTACACGACATTACTATTCTGTTTTAAAATGGCGGTAAAAGAGGTATTTTAAAGACATAGAAAAAATATAGTGTGATTTCAAACCATTATACTGAAGCCAAATATATTAAATCCAATCGTTTTTGGTTATTTTTTTATTTCGGATATGTAGCTTAATAATATCTTATTTTTTTTAAACAGAATATCTTGGGACCTAGAGATAGATTATCTATCAAACCTTGGCAGATTTCTCAATTCTACATACGAATAAAATTATTTCAAGATGTTACAAATTCCAAGACAGTTTCTAAATCTTTTGTTGAGACCCAGAGCAGGTGCCGGTCAGGGAACGCTTTATAGCACCGAGGTTATTTCCTTTGTCCATAAATCTGTTTGGCTCTCTTGTACAGGCCACCTCTCTCTCGTAAAAACCTACAGCTTCGTGAACGAGTCGTAGGCGTATAACGTAAAAGTGAACCGCAACTTTAACATCACTAAAAAGGTCCCATTTGTGCGTTGATTCCGTCAGAAGGCTTCAGTCGCCTAATAGGATACATCATCCTACGGACGTAGAGTCTAAAACGTTTTAAAAAAAAAATTGAGAGAAAGATAATCTAACAGCAATCTTATCAGGCGGGTTGAATTATTAATATACTCTTAATTAAAAATTTCATTTTCTTCTTCGCTATACTTCAAATACATTTCTTTTAAAATATTTATTTATTGCTATTTACAACTGTACATTATAATACATTTAGTAAATTTGAACTACGTTAAATTGGAGTGTTACAGGCGTGTTGGGAAACTACCCATTGGTAGCACTCTAATGACATTTTACATTAGCTGGTCTCGTGGCTATCTTTTCAGGCGCCTCGGAGGATTGTCAGGAATTGAAGAGGATGCATGGTTAGAAACTAGGGGGTTTGAGTGGTTAGGGAGTTTTTAATGGAAGGAGTGATATCTGGTTCGGGCTAGATCGGTTACATAGGGAACATTAAGGTCTTTATGTATGATTTTATTTGTGACAAAGTAAGGAGTATTGAGGATTTTACGAAGGATTTTGGATTGTAAGGATTTCAACTTCATATGACCAGATTGGCCTTATTACAGTCATGTAGATCAGTATTTTGTAATCTGTTGGAAGTTTAGACCGTTTGTCTAGTATGTGTTGTAGTAGTCGAAATCGACGTGCAGTTTCCTATCTTTTCAGTCAGTGTGAGGATTCCAGGTTAATCGTTTGTCCAAACGTAGTCTAAGGTAGTGGATCAGTTCGACAGGGATGAGAGTAACGTCATTAAATGAAATTGTAGGGCAGTGATATGGGATTGTAGATTTTGGGATTCAGTTAATGGGTTTCAAATAAATTTATAAAGAAATTCACAACTTTCTAACTCAATTTTATATAGGTGAAAAAAATTTAAAACTGCAAAAATTCCTTCGGAAAGGACAAGGTTTGGACCGAAATTCATCCTCATATGGTATTGCTGTGCCTACAAATCCTACATATCAAATTTCGTCTCAAAGTATCCATTAGTGGTAGGTGCACAAACAACTGTGATTTCGTTACGAAACGAATATAAAATGTACGAAACCTTCCTTGTTGCAATCCAAAATTTCAACTTCTTTCTATCGACTATGAGATGAATTATTTGTTTAAACATGGGAAGTGGAAATTATAATTTTTCATATAGTTTCTCTCCATTCATGGACTGAATTAGCTGATTCAATTTCGTTGTGTTCGAGTGACTCATAGTTTGAACTTAATGTAGCGTAAACACTCATGGACCTGGTTGGTTGCGCGGCTTACAATGTAGGTGACCCATAATAGACCGACAGGGCAATTGCTGAACCTTCCTTCTCATACAAATTGATATACATTAATCTATTTATAATGTAGGAGATGAAATATTCTTGTACAACGAACATCCATTTATAAATTTGTTTATATATATCTTTGCGTATTAAGTAAGTAGTAATTGTCAATAAATTATATAATTTATTACAGTAAACCAATCATGTTCCGTAGCACTTCGAATGATGTATAGAGCTTAGCGAAATTTTTCAATGTGGTAATGTTAATGTATTAAAGGAGAATAAATTTTTTTTATTTATTTATTGATATTTACAACTGTATAAGGAGAATAAATAAATGAGGAATAATGACAAATTCTATATACATGGAATTATAAAATTAAACTTATAATACACAATGCTAATTTATAATAAATATATTAAAAATATTATTTAAATTATAATTAAATATAATTATTTTACATAAACTAAGCACATAATCTGTACAATTTTTAAAGGCTGATACAAATTAAACTAATTCATATTTTTAATTTGAATTTTTAATTAATAAATTCATTTTATTAATGTTGCTCCTAATTTGTGTTTCTGTTTTTCCCTTAAATCTAGGCTCAAGATGCATCCACCTCAAAGATTAATGATATATTACAAGACAGTGTGGGACTCCCGCAAAGCCTAGACCAGATTGCTCTATCCTTTACCTCCCTTTTCTTTTGAATGCTTTCATATTGTCTTCTCAACTAAGGCTTATCCTGTAACCACTCTTAGCAGGCAAACGGTCCTCCACTAGAATGTTGCCCTTCTGCCTTTGCTCGTTTACCTTTCTGAGAATTTCAACAAAGAACGTAGACCAGCATTGAGATCTTATTTTCTTTTGGTGTACTATGCACCTCACTATAATGAAATAAAGCGACATTGGTAAAAGAATCAAAATTGTGGTTATAATGCTACGATATTGGTACTATTGTATATATTGTGTACAAACGACATTGCTGTTATAATGCTGTAAAATGTTTTATTTTAAATGAAAATATCATTACTAAGAATAAGTATATCTTTTTTTGGTGAAAAGCCGTTTATAGGAAAATAAATAGTAATTGAGAAACGATAACTTTTGTATGTATTTAAAACCCGTGCTATATCAATATCTAAACTTTATATTCTCTTAATTGTAAACATAAAAAAACAGAGGTTTTTCACTTTAAACAAACGTAATCTATGCCCCTAACCTTTTCATGTGTTTGTTTTTTCTTCTTTTTTTTCGCCCAATTCAATCTTTCTGGTCTCTGAACAGCTCGAACCGAGGCAGAAACAATTTTACATCCACCGTCAGCTTCAGGCAAATACAAGGGAAATTACCTTTTACTCCGATATCAAACACCGCAGAGGAAAAAAAAATATCAAGTCTATCCAACAGGGAAACAAGATTGATGTGACTGAAATTCCTGAATGAAGGATATATTGTATTCTTTGTTAGGTACTCATACACTTAGTGTAATTACGATTCATTTTACGAAAACATATAGTGTAGTGCCCCTTTTGTTTCATGATGTATACAATGTTAATATTACATACATGTCGTTAGTTCGGATAAATAATCATACAACTCTAAACTTTGTAAAATTGATTTTATTGTCTTGGTAGGATCAAAAATAAATTTATTAGTTTTTGTGAATCGAAATAATATATTTAAAAAATCACCAAAGGAGGAATTGTTATTACAACAATTTAAAAACATAAGGCAATTTAGTTTGGTGCCCGCTAAGATATTAAAGTAAATTTTACTGTTACATCATATTCTTCCAGAGCAGTGATGTGATGTCCCAGTAAATATATTTTTCTTCTTAATCTCTACAATCTTGGTTGGGGATATTTATTTGTTTACAGGAGGATTATGAAAGTAGCATGTTGTATATCTTTTAGGTTATCATTTATACTGTAGCCTTTCTCCATTTCTCCTAACATGCATTTCCAGTGGCATAGGGTAATTTGTTTAAGGGATTTTGATACGAAATCAAATTTTAAGAATTTATACTATGCAGTCTTTTAATCGTATGTTCTCTCAATACATATATCAGTTATTTGGAGATAACTAACAATGGATGTTAAATATTAACGTTAGAAAACATGTAATTTATTGTTGTAATAAAAAACACAGTTATTTAATTCCATTATCATATTCGTCGTAAAGATGGAAAAGTATCTTGAATTAAAAATTAAATTTTCAGTGTTATATGTCTAACTTATGCTTGAAATGCACTCCGGGAACTTTTCTCTTTAACATGCATGATTGACAATTTAGTTTTTAAATAAATCCATCAGGAAATTGTAATGATAGTTTTGGCATTATTAATAGTTTGTCTCATTTATTACAGCTTAAAGTAGACAAGAAATACTTTCTCAAAAAAACAGGAAATAACAAAATAAATTACAGTAAATTCCGGAGATCTTAATCGATCTTTGTCAGAGGAGATTGGACATTATCGTAGCATCATGACACAGGAGGCTACAGATAAACATGTAGTATCATAGACATTTAAATGACAGGAAGAATCTACATTATATTGAATCATACAATGAATAATTATGCAGACTCTTCATAATGTATAATAACTAATTTCATTGAAGAACACAACAGCATGTTAAACCTAAACACACATTGTTCATTCCTGACCTAGTAAGTGATATCAGAAACAGTCGGCTTATGAAATCGAAGTTATGATACCACCAAAATATCGATACTCCTCTCGAGACGATGTATCGATACTCTGTTCACATTCCAACAAATTCTAGTCAATGGTAATACATTAAAAAACAAAATTTCAACACATGAAAAACTGAAAATCCGACAACGGAAATAACCCGGCCCTATACATTTATTCCATCTACGAACAAGATATTATTGCATATCTCCTTAAACCTATTAGTGGACAGTTACTGAAGTCGTCTATAAATAATGAAACGGTATAGTTGTCGGGTGCCTTTCACTATTCACTGCGGATGTTGCCAAGTATATTCCATCTCATCCATCTGTGAATGTAGCCTTAAAGAAAGCTCTTTGAGTGAACATCAAGAAAGTATATTTTTTCAAATGAATCAAAAGAGTTTTATTCAGTCTTAGAAGGTATCCGATTACTATACCATAATATTTATATAAATTTATAATATTATACAGTAACACCACGTCTCTTGAAGAAATTAATGCGTATTTTTTAATAATAATAATAATAATGAAGGTCTAACAAACCCGAAGGTTCGATGCCGATCACACCAATTCTCTCTACATATATCCTTCCAATGATCCCCCTCCAAACCTAATTCTACTTAATCGGTTTTAACGCAATCCTCCCATCTGCGTTTCGGTTTACCCCTCGGACGTTTACCCGTCGATTCAGTGTTTATTTACACTAAAATACACATTTTAGGGATACGCTCGTAACTAATAACTTGAATTATATTTACCGTGTGTAGGTCGCTTAATTCAGTGTAAATCCCTAAATTCTCACGTTAATTCATCCTTTTTCGGTTCGAATATTTTACGTAATGCTTTATTATCGAAAACCTTAAGGCGCTGTTCATCCCTTAGTGTAAGAGGCCATGTCTCGCATCCATAAAGAACAGTAGGAAGGTTAATAGTTTTGTAAATTATAATTTTTAAGATTTTCGATAGAAGGCGTGAGCTAAGCAGTTTCGAAATTGATAAATAACAAGCATTTCACGCTTTCAACCTCTTTTATTTTCTCATCAATTACGCTTTTCTAGTTACCGTAGAACCTAAACACTTAAACCTATCTACCTGTTCAAACGTATTTCTTCCTATATCTATATCACCGAAATTGCTCGCGTTTTTACTGCTAACCATGTATTTTGTTTTATCCGTATTTATTTCGAGACCTAGTTCCTTACTGAAGTTTAATATCGTGGGTGTGTTGTTTAGTAGTTACCATGTACGAAAGAAAAAAAAAGTGGGTCGAGTGGTTTACTACAGTGAGTTCGTAAGCTCTATCCTGTAAAATTGATTGAAAGCATTTATGAAAGTAGCTTCCACCACCGCAACCTTTTCTGTTTCCAGGGAATAAGGAAAAGAGTCAATTTCTTTACAGTGAGTGGAATTTAATCAGTTTATACTTCCTTGCAATTAGCTTATCAATCTTCAAAGCAATTAAACTTCATCTTTGAGGATTGCTTTTCATACGGAAAAGTAATTTACTAAAATTAATTAAGAACCAATCTTTTGCTTTCACACCGTATTGACAGTTTTAATTAAACTTACAACAAATACATTAAATTAATAATAGTGATCGTTATACAATATTGGTTGCTTTTCCGTTTCGGCAATCTGATAACGTTTTCTTGTCACCATGGTTATTGAATAAATAATGTTTAATTTCATTTTATATATGAGTCTTTCAGTTCACGGGCTTTATTTTTCATTTAAATATTTTATGTAGTTGTATTTTATAAATTCTAAAATTCTAGCATGAAAACCGTTGGAATGCCCCAAAAATTAAAACTGTAATAAACGAATATTTTATTTTCCATATATCAAATTTGTATTTATCAAATTGTATCTTTTGGCAACGACCCATAGATGCATTCATCCGGTTGAACCATTTTGGATGTACTTTTTAAATAAATAAAACTAACGCCGTCCTTATAAAATGATTAAATTACAATAGGACCATAATTCAACATTAAATGATTTTCCAAAGTTCATTTTATTATTGTTGTGTTTTTTATGGCCTCATTTATCACGGTATCTTTTTGATAAAAATAAAGGGTGCAAAGATATTTAATTTGGTTGGTAGATTTTACGTTGAATTTTTGCTTGATAGTTGTTTTAATTAAGAGCTAACCTAGTAATACTCAGAATTTATTATTCATTTTTAAAACAGAATTTGTTCTAAATTTGGACCTGAACAATACCCGTTAATAGAGATGAACCATATTTCTGAACTATTTTTGCCTCTATCTATTACTATATAGTTATGTCTGATACTGTATTGTTCTGTTTGTTTTGTTTTTTAAATCACTTTAACAGATAACTGGAAAACTAAAAACATATCGGTGGTTTCTTATTTGAATACAAGAAAGATTTGTAATTATTCTGAGTCATATAGCATGGATATTATATATAAGGCCTAGTGAAGTAGAGCAATAAGTAAGAAGGGAGTTGAGGACGACAAAGAGCCAGCGATAGTGAGTGGACAAAGAGGGCCGCTGAAGAGCAGGTAATTCTCCCCTCAATCCCTCTATTCATATCGATCTGGGGGGAATTCTGCCCCCCTTCCGTCCTCCCTCCTATATCCTTATTTTTTCTTTTCTATACCTAAATCTTTAAGATATCCATCCCAGGACTTAAGGTTCGTCTCTTATGGATTACCTAATGTTTAGGCATAATATTTAACAGTACCTATGTATGTATATTCTAGAGGTGTTAAAAAAATAAAGATACTTCAGAATTAATTAATTTATTTTGTTTTATTAACACCTGTACATAAAATACAATAAGTAATTGCGATGAATTATGGAGGCATGGTATGGATAGGGATGAGAGAAACAGGGAGACAGTTCCCAGTGGTGCATATTTTCTGACTTGGAGACTCCCAAGCCAACTCCTTTTCAGCCTTCGCCAAGTTTCGTCAGGAATATTTTTTGCCGCCATCTTTTGTACAAATTTATTGAGATGTACATGTAATATACCTTATGTAATTCGTACGAATTTGTTTTTTTGTAGTCGGAATGCCTAAAACGGAGTGAAAGAAATCGCTTCAGAGTTCGAAACAGGTCTTTTATCAGTTTTAAATATCTTGGAACTTTTGTGTTTTCCAAATCTTTTTAGCAAATCTATAAATTTAGAAAGTCGGTGAAAGTTGTTTTTTTTTGTTGTTTTTTTAATATTGGGTTACAAATATTTTTTACATTATCTTAATCATTATTTAAGAGTAAAAAAAATTATATATCAAAATATAATAATAATAGCAATTAAATTCCAACAAAAAAATTAAACAATTAGCATTTTATATAATATTAATACAAAATAAATAAAATAATAAGAATGAGTGTATACAATAAGAATAGTAATAGAATATAAACTATATATTTTATACTTCCATAAGAAATTGAGGCTACAAGATTTTCAGAGTTTATATAAACCTTTCCACCGAGATCTCTTCCAGGCCTCCATTGAAAAAGTCACCATTAAACTAAAAGCTGTTGCTTCTAAACGATGCCTCAAACAAAACGAAATATAAAGTAAAAAAAAAAAACATGCAAGGAATTTACAATAGTTCTATTCAGTATTATATAGTGTTTGATAATGCATAGTTTACATACCATGGGAGGGAGACAATCCGAAAAAAATATTTTATGGAGTGATTGAAGGTGACAAAGTTGCAGTTCATAATAATCAGCCAAAAACACATACAACTTTCAGGATCTAAAACAATTTAAATAAATTTTGAAATTCAAAACTGTCAACCGAAATTCCTTTCTGGTCCCTGGATGACTGGACTAATTAAGATTTTTAACACAAAACAATGTTTCGCTAAATGTAGATTTTATTCATTATTTATTATTATATTAAGATAAATTTACATTTAAGGAAAAAAAAAATTAAAATAAGTTTTTGACAAGCCCTATAAGAGTAATGTTGGGGGCCTTTCAAAAGCATTCCCAGGTACCTAACACACAGGGTTCTCCCCTCTTTCAACGTTTGTTCATTCACAAAGTAAGCTAATTTGACCTTCCTTTCAATAGAAGGTCAGAAGGCATAATATTTTCAGAAGGGAATCTTGTTCCGTAAGCCCAACCACCGAATATGAATAAAATAAGTACATATATACATTTTGCATTAATATATATTCACTCATGTTAGCTTTGTGTGACTACCAACCAGTGTGCTGATACATAAATAACAATGGGTCCCTGTCTGTCATGGGGTAGAATAATTTCCAACTATACCTCATCCAATGATTTATTTAAAATATGTGACTACTGAATAAGATCTTAAACCAGGATTCTTCTCCACGTCTTACGGATGTTGGTTTATGTATTGTATCGATGTCTTGAGAATTGCAATAATTTAAAAGTCGGGATGATGCACTCAGTTACTCTTTAATACATTTATTTAGCGAGTATTAGTACTTTTTTGTTTTTATATACACATCTTTTGTAAGTGAGTATTTGTGTAGTTAGTAGATGTGTATTGCTTCTATATAATTATTGACACTTAGAGGAAAATTCACACAGTCAACTGTGATTAAGGTAAGAAATTTAGGCCGAAACGTCGGTACAAATAAAAAATAGTTTTGGTTGTTTTTATTTATTGGTACTCTAATGACCGCACGTCGACCATCTTTTCCTCATTTTGGGTATACGATCAACAATTAACCCATCATTACAAATTATCCTTTAATTATTCAAGTACGAACGAGGTCTTTACCTCTAATTTCGTAACGAGGATTAGTTAGGGCCATACTTACATTGGACACAATTAGGAGTGAGCTGCTCGTATTATGTGTCTTTAGGGATTATGATCATATACACACATCAAATCGATGTAGAATGAATTTGACACTAACCTCTACACATATCATGAATATATAAAAAAACAAAACATGACAACTCTAATTTGTTTACACGCGTCTCCGCTTTCTAAAATTTAAAAGGCTATTAGCATAAAATATAGTATTAATATTCAAAGTATTGGTTCCGGTACAGATTTATTTATTTTTTCCTTTATAACACAATTTATCATTAACCAACAATAACTCAATAAAACAATAAATGATAGGTATTGTTATTTTTATAAAATAAATTATGTTTCTATAATAAAAATAAATTGTAATTATATGTAATGTATATAAATATATTGTTACTTAAAATATACATCTATATTATTAATTTTTTTCCAGCTTAACGACCTCTGAAGTAAACTCGTCTAAAACCGCTGATGGCAAACAAGAATTTTAATTCACAAAAAAATATGAAATAATTTTATATAAATCTATGCATATTACAAATAAATGTTGTCAATGAATATGTCTTTTTTTCCATTTTCATTAGCTATAAAAAATTAAATTTGTTTCTCAACAAGCCAAGAAGGATAAGGGGTACAGTGCTTTGTAAAAACGTACTGTTACTAGACCAACGGTAGTGCGAGGGAGTGATTTGACCGTCAGACTTTTACCAGATTAAGGGTACTCACTTAATGAGATTAGGTGGACCCCGGAGGGCTTTACGGCTACAGTAAAACAGGAGATAATTGTTAGTCATAGCCGGATTCGAACCCGGGTCCTTGGAGTTAGTAGCACAATGTCATGGGTAAGGCCTTACCAAAGAGCTATCCACTTTTGCGTATAAGATAAAGTATTTAAGAAAGTGTAAATGACGAGATAGAAGATTAATGATGGCGTCGCATGCGCAGGAGGTATCAGGCAGAGAAGGAGAGATAAATCAGATGTTTTCTTTGAATTTTTAATTGATGGACATTGATGAAAATTCTGGTGTGTTTTTGGGTTTTCTGTTTGCTGAGGTTAGTTGAAAAACTGTTTATTTTGAAGCGATCTTTCTCTCTCACTCTGCCACGACCAACTGAGTGCAAGTACGTACGCGTCATTGATTACTTTTGGACAAGGAAAACAACTTGTATGTATTCTAATTTTAGGTTAGATTATAAGTTAGCAATAGGTACATATACATAGGAATTGCGTAGATGCAGTTAGAATTAGATAGTATAGGGCCTTGGTTAGTTCTTTTGTAATTTACAATTAGATTAAGTAAAACTGTATTTAAATAAACATCAAAAACACATGTTTATTGTTGTGAATATGTGAGTTAAAACAATATTAATTAGCCTTACGATTTGATTATATTACAAAACACAATCTAGTTAGTATATTTAATAATCCTAGTACAAAACAAAAAAAAATAAATAAATAAAATCCGATGAAAAATGACGGTAACGAATAGTTACGAAATTATGACAATAATTGAGCCTCGAATTACTGTCCCTTAGGCCGCGTTTTGACTAGGCTTGGTACAGAAGTCACTTGTTAGTTTTGGATAGGGATGTGTCGTTATCACTTTCGGTTCACTAAGATCATTTATTTATTCATCTTTTCTTTTATTTAACAATTCATTATGGGGGTGTGGGTATAGTCTCATACAAAAGACACCCCTAACTATATATAACGTTGTAAATACAAAACAAAATAAAGGATAAAATATGGATTTAATAAAATAAATAATTGACTTCTAATGGGGAAAAAAATTAATTTAAGAAAAAGTTGAAATATATTTAAAAGTAAAATTAAATATAATTTTAGATTGAAAATAACACAATTGATAAATATAGAACTTAAAACAGGATGTCCTGCAGCGGCTTTCCTAAGTTGTAGGTCTCTGCTGATTTAACTGTCGGTGGTAACTGGGAGTGGAACTTCATGAAGCTTTTTTTTATGTAATCCTCTATTGTCTTCAGATTTAATTGGCTGTTTTTTGCAAACCAAGGTTTGTAATTAAAGTTTTAATGTTGTAATAAAGAGGAGAAATTCTCGGAGGATAAATTACTAATATCGCCTTTATATACTGAATTTTGGATCAGAAAATGTATTCGAAAAAATAATAGAATAGTATATTGAATGAGAACTCTACACCATAATTAAATAGGTGAATAAATAATATTACTTTAATTTAAGGAAATTTTAGAAACTCTCATTTTCAAACACATTCACGTAGTATCTCGACTTACTACTTAAGTCCTTAATTACTATATAGTAATTACTAAATTACTAATTACCACTTGAGGTATCTATAAGACAGCATGTGAAATGGACTCGGGAATAGCTGACCCTGAACGGGAAAGTGAGTCAGTGTTCCCCGGCTGCTATTTCAGAAGCAGGACTATGTTTAGCTAATAGATGACCCATTAGCCTTGGCTCGGGCAGTTACCCCGCTGGTCCTGCTCCTGTCTTCGGATCTACATGTCTTCATTGGAGATCCATACAAATCTTATTTACTTTATGGACATAGCGAAGATGTTCGATGAAGCTAAACTGTTAGACCTCTCATCCAGTATTGTTTTCTGGATTGGTTATTTTAAACAAAATTAGCATTATTTTTTCTGGTTAATAAATTCTCATTGTGAGCAGAAAGTGATAACAATACATCCCAAATCCAAACCTGACACGGGCATTCTGTCCAAGCCTGTCTAAAACGCAGCCCACCGGCGAGTAGTTTTAACCCATAACTCTGCACTTTTTAGTCGTATTTTTTTGTTTCCTTGCTTTATACTGTCCTAGATTGTCTTTACAACGGAAAAAAAATTTTTTTTTTTATTTTATTATTTTATTTTTGATAAACCGTGGTTGATATAACCGTTATATTATATTTAAAAAATTTTTAACAGTAAATTATGGGGGGAGGGAGGTTTTGTCTCGTACAAAAGATACCCCTAACTATATATAATCTTCATATAAAAAAAAAATAAAATAAATAGATAAGAATATTGCTTGGTAATAAAATGGGAAAGTAAAAGTAATTACAAAAATAATGATATTGGTACGCTTAAATAAAACAAACAATTGTCCTCTAATAGTAAAAAGAAACAAGTTAATTTGAAAAAGGGACGAGAGAAGAAAAGAGAAAAAATTAATAAAATGAGTAATAATAATAAGTAAAATAGAGGTAGTGTGACTATGAATTAATTTCATATTTATTAAAATTTATAACAGAATGTCCTGCAGCAGTCTGGGCTTCAGTCTTCGAGTAGAGGTTGGGTTTCCTAGGTTGTAGGTCACTGCTCCTTTAACTGTCGGCAACTGGGAGTGGAACTTCATGAATCGTTTTTTGATGTGATCCTCTATTGACTCCAACGGTAATTCGGGATACAATTGGCTATTTCTTATGAACCAAGGAGCATTAACTGCGATTCTCAGGACTTTATTTTGAAAAGATTGTAGTTCTTTCCTTTTCGTAAAGGATGCCGCTCCCCAGACTTCACAGCCGTATATCAGCAGTGGCCTGAGAATTGTTTTAAATATAAGAACAGTTGTTTCTAATTTTAGTTTGGAATTTATGTTTAGGATAGGATATAGCATTGCTAACCTTGCATAGGTTTGAGTTAGTTTGATGTTGATATGGTGGTTCCAGGTAAGGTCGCGATCTAGGTGAATTCCCAGGTATCTTACTGTTTCACTGGCAGGATTCCATTTCACATTTTTACCTTTGAGGATTAGATCCCGTGGTTCTGGTTGGCGTCGAAGAGTAAAAACTTTTGCGTTACATTTTTCAATGTTCAAGCTAATCATCCATTTAGTGAAATATTGTTCTAGATAATTAAGGAAAAAAATTGTTATTAAAACACAAAAGATAAACAAGTGACTCTCTGTTTGACATAGTAGAATTGTAATTAGGCTATAATTTTATCAAATTAATTTTTTTCTCGAGCACTGATGATTACTGTTTTTGTTTCTATGGAAATTTTTAATATGAAATAATATTACGTTCTCGTCATTTGGGTTTTAGGCGAGTTTACTTAAACCGCGATTAAACGGTAAGAAAAGTATTTACGGTAAAAAAAAAAAAAAAAAAGTATTTTAACACTAATCTACAACTTCTAAACTTGAGCCAAATCGGACTAGCCGTTTTCCAAGTGTGTTCCAGAGTATCTTGTTTTCATTTAAGACCTGAAAAGTGGGGTGAAACGTCGGTTATTAATGAATAGTATTTTCTGCTATTTTCTGCACATTTTTCAACAGCAACCAAGACCGTCTACCTACAATTAATTACATTCGGCCAGCCAGTAATCTTCCAATATTATATTATCGTAAGCATACATATAAAACAATTAAGGTCTTATATAACAACAACAAATTAAAATGGATTTAATGGAATTAGTGTTGCTTCCTTAGATAAGTGGGCCGATGTTAAGTACAGCTGTAATCGGATTCGACGCTGATTGAGCAGACATTGACGGATGGTACGAAGCTGCCTCTCAGCAGATTACAGTAGGCTCATCATTTACACCAGTTCCTTCCAGTTTTTTATAGTCACTTAATTAATCTTTTATTGCTATTGTCACCTTAGATCTACCTCACAAGAACGCAACGGCACAGTATTCTCTAACACCCGGAAAGAAGTGAAAACCCTAAGGGTCATTGGTGGATCACCGTAGCAACCACAGTTTACAAAGTAAATATATAATATTAATTTATATATTATAGACATAAAAGAAAATATATCATTATGTTGTTTATTCCTACAGAAAATTAAAAAAAAAAAAATACATAAAAGACCCGTTACATGAAATTTTATTTCATACTTCAATAATAGGACTGGGTTGAAGAAGATATATTTGAAAATAGACAATGAATTAGGGCAGGAACGTTACACATGTTTATTAAAAATAAATAATGTAAAACTCTTATAAAAATGTTAACTATTTATTTATATTAAAAGAATGTTGATGTAATATGGTCCTGATAATTTTCCTCAGTCAATTTTATTGATCTTTATTATTTAAAAATAAATTCAACTAAAAAAAAGTAATTATCAAAAAATAAAATAAAGGAATAAAAAAAAAAAAAATAGAAATAAAGGGGAAGCTATACTGACCCAATTACTTTTAAGGCAGCCTTTTTTATTTTTTATGTTCTGTATTAGTGAACAATGTTATTGAAATTTCCAAAATATATGTTTTTATGAACATTTAGAATCATTTTCTG
The DNA here is from genome assembly GCF_000696795.3 of Halyomorpha halys. NCBI lineage: Eukaryota > Metazoa > Arthropoda > Insecta > Hemiptera > Pentatomidae > Halyomorpha > Halyomorpha halys. Next base: position 779,752 of record NW_027105545.1, read on the forward strand.
TATAATATTCAAGGAATCTTTTATTTTATTTATATATTACAGTGCCTTACAATAATGCATTGTGATCGATGCATTATTTCTAATAACCAGAGTTGCACATGTCCAGTGAATCTGAACATATACACTTTTTTTCTCCCAATAAAAAACAACAGAATAAGAGGGAGTAAATATGTAAATTTTTATCAGCTGCATTCTTGTTAAAAAAAAAACAGAATAAAATAAAAATACGAATCTGTATAATCTGACGCTCAATAGGCTTTCTGTAAAACCTTGTGGAACTAATGATTTTTTAAACGAATTAATAGTTTTTTTTTTATGTCCGACATATTTTAATTTTAATTAGCATGAAAAATATTATTTATATTCAGTAATGCTTTTGTACACGTTTGATAATGAATTTCACGCATGATAATTTTCACATCTTACCCCGGAAACATAAAAAAAAAAAAGGAAAATGCAAAAACATTTTTCTAAAAAATATATATACATACATTTATCATTTAAATATATACGTTAACATAAATAACAAATAAATTTAGTTCAAATGGAGTATCAGTATTAAGGAATATCAATTAATTTGTGGAAGTAATTTTTATTATCAATGATGCTACTTGTATAGTTACTGCTAAACTGAATTTCCAACTTAAAAATAAATTATTTTTTTAAACAACTAATTTATTTTTATGAAGTGGTTAAGGAAATGAGATCATTGGATCAAAAAATGTTAATGAATTGTGATAAATAATTGCATTTAATATGTTCTAAGTATTTGACTATTCAAACAATAGAATGAAATTGTGAAACCATGGGTTCAGGAGACAGATTATTTCTCTACTGCGTAAAAGAATTTTTGGAAAATTTAGTCTAAAATTCAATGTATCAAACCATTGGGAGTATAAATAAGGTCTTAGAAATGTGGTTCCCAATCAGGGTTCCGCTAGTGTTTTCTAGGTGTTTGTGGAATAATTTACTAATGGTTCATTACAAGTCACTTGAACACAGTTTTGAGCCTTACCAGCTTATATTTTTTCAAATTTTGCACAGGTATAGTAGAGTATGATTCACATCACATTAGTAGCCTTCCTTAGATTTTAGCTTAAAGGCGAATCAGACACGTTTTTTTGTTTTGTTTTTTTATTCTTTATTTTTCTTTTTCTCTTCATTTCCTTTTTTTATTTCATTTTAGTCATCATCTGTCATACCATTCTATTTTAAATAGCATTCGGTTTAATCTGTTGCCTGTTATCTTATATTTTATATTCTATATATGTTTTTCTCATTTACTTTTGTCTACTCATTTACTTTTTTTTCATGTACTATTTTTCTCATCTTGAACCTTCATTACTTCTAGATATCTTTTATTTATGTTTATATTTTTATTCACACATAACAAACATATATTACATAATGCTTATTCTTCTGATGCTTTAATTACTGAAATATGTTATTTTTACGTATTAATTCGTGTTACAAATGTATCACATAACATAACAAAAAATATTAAATTTTAAATTTACCTAAATCATTAAGTGGTATTCAAAATATATAATTTGTAAATATATTTTTTTAAATTTAACTGTATTAATTGTGTCTAAAGATGGTTCAAGTGTTTCTCCAAATTAAATAAACAATATTGAGTTAGTGATGTTCCAAAGGAAATAAGTTTAAAAAAATATATTTTTAAGATAGTGTAAAACTTTTATGAGATATATTAAGTGTTCAAACAATTCTCAAACATAATAATATATTGAACTTAATATTTTTAGGAGTCGTGGCAATCAAAAAGAATAATCCTCTTTCTTCTTTTTTTTTTTTAATGAAGAACATTGGTAAATTAACTCTTTATATGAATGTAATAATTGTAATATATAACTCTTTTTTTATTATAATAAACAATTGTATTAGTGAGAAAAAAATAATTAACTCTTTTTTAAATGTAACGCCTAAATTTTTCTGAATTGATACACTTCTTAAATCAACAATGCTTGCATGCTTCGGATCAACCTTTTGAATATAATTAAAATTATCTTAAAACAGAAGTTTATATTAGGCTGAAATCTAAAATTAAAAACGAATGGTTCTTCAAAAAAAAACTTGCTATGCTTATAAAAGTCCAACTCCAATAACAGATTTCTGTAAATATGGCGTGTGTTTTGGCGGAGTTGAACCGTTTTTCCCAAAAGGGGGAAGGGCCCAATTTATAACCAATCAATTTCCGTTCGTCGCTTCCTCGCCCGTTACACACGCGATCAAACAAAACGCACTCTTTCTTACAACTCCAATCGTTTGCCCGGTTTCTTCGGAAATTGCCACTCAAGAGGCAAGTAGAGTTCCGTCGCCATAAAATATGTTATTTCCCACTAAAAGATCCCTTTATTCTTTACTTGATACATTATATATGGGTAGTTGTGTCAAAATACATAAAACTGTTGATACAGGAATAAACTTTAGCTGAAATTGAAATGAAACCTGTTGCATTTCCGTGGTAAACATAAAATGATGATTAATGTTCAATCTACCTAATGTTTTCTAATTAAGATATTAATAATACGTAATAAGTAATTATTTACAGATTCATCATTTTCAATGAGCAAACACTAATAAATTCATATACTAAAATATATCATTTGTATATCTTCCACTCCCGATTTCGCAATTTAATTTCTCAAACGATTATTACTTAATATTATCCTTTTACAACGATTACTCGTGGTTCCGATATCGTGAATTCCGTTTTAATAGGGGTTATATTATATATTTATTTCTATATTTTAGATATTTCCGAAAATATACAACTTATTTTTTTTCCCCTTGTAATGTTGCAATGAGTAATTTGAAACTGGGAAGAAAGGGAACAACATGAAATAATA
>NW_027105545.1:782746-795268 GCF_000696795.3 Halyomorpha halys
TTATTTATTTATTATTATTATTTTTTGTCGATAAAAAAGATATAATGTAAAATAATAAATCAAAAACAGAAAGAAAAATTTACTGTCATGACGAAACATTTTATTAGCCCAACCAGATCAACTTAGAACAAAATACTTTTTCTACATACACAGGCAAACGAAACAAGTTCCTACATTACAATTTAAATGTTCGCAATACTATGGTTACCCATTTTTTTTTCTTTGATTATAAAATATCTTTTATTTTTTATTGTTTTAGTCACTAACCAATTATTTTTTAGAGATGGTTTGGAGAATTACTGTGGTGTAACAAATTAGCCAGTTAGAATATATACCAAATTGGTAATTCAATTTTTCAAAAGCAAAAAAAAAAGATAATTTTTTTTAAAACAAAACAAAATTATGAATAACCTTCTAGTTTACCTCTTTTATAAAACTATTATCTTAGAAAATATTTTCAGTAGTCAATTCTAAATAAATAATAATAATGAGAATCATTTCATAAACATAGAAATTGACACTATAAATGTTGAAATAAAACAAATCTACTGGTGAATATCTTAAAATAATTACTTTCAGAAAATGCCGATCATTACGCTATTTATTTTTTACAAATAAATTCCCTAAAATGGTACAACTTTGTGCCAACGGGTACAGCCACATGATGTTTGGATGCCAATGCCTTTTGGCTGATGAATGAAGGGAAAAACGTCTGCCTCCACATTAAACATTTGAAGGTATGATGATATTGCCACAGATAATGGTACTGGTTCAATAATAGTTCCATTGTAATATGCTGTTTGTCTTTCTTGTGCCCATTTTTTGATTTGTTTTCATATATACAGTAACCATTTAAAAAATTTTGTTTCGAATCCTCAGCAAAGAGTTCCCAATAAGATTTGATTATCGAAATAAATAGGCTACATAATTTCATCGTGTGAAGATATTCTCATTCCTTAAACCCTGTTTTCCTGAATGTGGCGTCGATTATGCAATTAATAAAGAAAATAATAAGAGGCTTAATATATTTCCTTGAAGAACACCCTCCGAGATTTCCATCGGATTACTGAAATAAATGAATGAAACGATTTACATGCATGGCTGCATTATTGTACATGTCTTCTAGCAGTTCTAGAAATCTACAACTTATTCCCATCAAAAAGTTTGCACCATAGTGAGACAGCGTGGAAACCTCAGGAATTGTAATCTGTGAAAGGGCGTTTAACTCAACAATACTTCTCTTACCAGATCAATAATCTATTGTAAACTACAATGATAAGCATTTCATTGGCAGTTAAAGCAAGGCACCAGTGAATTTCACGATGATTGAGATTATCTTTTTTTTCTGTACCATTACAAAAATAATATGAGACCAAGATTTATGTAGTTTTTCAGCTTGCACTATTTAGTAAAATAGTAGTTCTTTATACGGCAGCCAGTTATCGAGCAACCTTTTTTAATAACTTTTAAGATAATTAATTGGATTCGAAAGTTTATCAGGTTTGCATTTTAAAACATGTGCCCACTGGTATTCCTCAAGGTAGTATTCTCGGTCCCATCATCAACACCGTCTATGCAGCTGACATCCCAACCAATCCTAACACTATCCTTATGCCGATGACATGTGTGCTCCCAGTTAATAATAACCCTTTAATTGCATTCAAAACTCTCCAGTCCCACATCACAGCCCTCGTAGAATGGTGTCGTAATTGAAGGATTAAAATAAATCCCATCAAATCACCCGTACCCTTTGTCGTAAACTTACCGTCTGCCCTACAGTAACTACCCTAACAGTACTAACCATTAATAATGTTGCTCTTACCCCAGTCGAATAGATTCCCGCAAGAAACTGCACGTCAATGTCCACTATTACAGCACTTACTAGACAAACGGTCTAAACGTCCAATTGATAACAAAAGACTGATATCTACATGACTTTAATATAGCCAATCTCGACATACTCCACTCCGTATGGTTTGGAGCTCCACTAAACCTTCGAATTCCTGTCGCATCCAATCCTTACAATCCAAAATCCTTCGTAAAAGCCTCAATGCTCCTTACTTTGTCACAAATAAAATAATACATGAAGACCTTAATGTGCCGTATGTAATCGAATTGGCCAGAACCAGATACCAATCCTTCCATGATAAACTTCCCGACCACCCAACCAGACATGTTCCTAACCTGGCTTTTCTTTCATTACTTGCTAATCTTCCTAAGCGTCTGAGCAGATCTCGAGATCTTCTCCTCTAAAAATTGTAAAGTTCTATCAATGGGGTTCTCCAATCCTGCGAGGAACCTGAAAAGAAGATGGCCACGAGACCTGCTAATGAAAAAACTTCACTAGAGTGCTACCAATGGGTAGTTTCTCTACACGCCTGTATCGCTCCATTATAAATTAAAATCAAATTTACTAAATATATTTCCTTATAATCCGCTCCTACCTCACTGATAGAACCTTTAAAGTAAATCATAACCTAGCCTACTCTCTTTTCTCAGTCCGCCGGTGTTCCTCAAGGTAGTATCTTAGGTCCCATTCTTTATACGGTTTATACAGCTGACATCCCAACCCACCAAACACAGTCCTAACAACATACGCTGATGACACATGTATACTTTCTGTAAACAACGACCCAACTAATGCATCACAAACACTACAGGCACACATAACATCTATTGAACAATGGTGTAAAAACTGGAGAATCAAAATAAATCCTGACAAATCCCACCAGATCACCTTTACTCTCCGTCGTAAACCTCTGCCCTCCTGTCCTACAGTATCCTTTCTAAATACACCACTAATGCCTGTTGAACAGATTCGATACTTAGGACTCCATCTTGACAAGAGACTTACTTGGAATCCGCACACAAGACTGAAACGACAAGAAACTGCTCGTAGATTCCGATTGCTACAACACTTACTTGACAAACGCTCTAAACTTCCCATTCACTACAAAAAATTAGTATACACTACAATAATCAGGCCAATTTGGACATATGGAATTGAGCTCTGGGACTCCACCAAACCATCAAATTCTTCATCCAATCGTTACAATCCAAAATCCTACGTAAAATCCTTGATGCTCCTTATTACGTCACAAATAAACTCATTCACAATTCACAATTAACTTCCCATTCGTTGCAGATTTGATCCAAAACAGATATGCGCATTTTCATTCCAAACTCCTTAACCATCCTAACCCATTAATTCTTAATCTTTCATCCTTAACAATCCCTGATAATCCTCCGAGGCGTCTGAAAAGAAGATGGCCACGGGACATTCTAATTTAAATTAATGTTTGAAGTACCACAAATGGGTGGTTCCTTCCCAAGATTTTCAAGTGTATAAGAAACATACTACATATTTATCTATTGTATTATTTTGTACAGTTGTAAATTACATTAAATAAATAATTTTAAAAAAATTACTAAATATATAATTATGTACAGTCGTAAATCCCAATAAAAAAAAGAAGTGTAATATCCGTTTGTAATAGATGTATTAAAGATAGGATGGGATAATCCAGAAAAAAATCATACACAAGTTTATTATATTGATTTAAATACTATTAAAGAAACATCTTATTCAATACAGAAACAGGAGAGAACTGCTTTTTACTTAATCTACTTAATTAATAATAAGCCAAAATGAAGTGAAATCACGAGTTGATGAGAAGGTTCAATTGAACTGTGGATATTGTCTTGTAGATTCCCGGATTGAGACCACAGGGAGTAGCGAGAACCGATAATTAGTATTAATGTTTAATGTTTTATGAGGCAACATGAACAGATAGATTCATGTCAGATGCAGGTTGATCATAACCGATCAGTGTGTTTTGTAACGTGTCACTCTTTCGTGACTGTTTCAATGAAAATATAATCATGTCAGGATTCAGATTAGGTAGCATAGAAACGTAGCAACAATCATCACATGATTATAAATTCCGATAGGTAGGATTGACTTTGTAATTCAAAGCTATTTACGATTAATCATGTACATCAACAAGCGTAATGAGGAGGGCTTTTGAATTTCCGACTAACTGTTAAATAGGTGTATCAGTCCCGATGTATGATTTTCGTAGGCAACACGTTAATTTAAAATATTTGTTTTGCTTTGTTTTTTCCTTTTACAATGGATCAATTATATCAGCTCATTTACCCTTAGGTTTAACTTTTCTTCCGATTCTATGTCAATTCAACATTTTTATTTTACGTTTAAGATTCTATTAAAGGCAAATGAATAAATCGTTTCGTGAATAATGCGTCATGAGAAAGAATACTCTTGTCAGGAATTTCAGATGTTCTCACTAATGCTAAAAAACGTAAATAGCTGAAGGTTCGATACGATACCAACTAAGCCTTCATCCACTGAAAACCGTCTCCATCCAATTTCCTATGGTCAACCATAATATATATCCATCCACTTACGTGTTGCGAATTGAATCAAACATCTAAAGAAACGATTGAAAAATAATGAAAAGATAAGATATTCTGTAAAAGTATCAAACTTAAATCATGAATAAAATATACAAAAATAATATATTGGTTATGAACGTTGGAAAAATTAATTGAACAAATAAAAATATATAAAAGTGAACTAATTGAGAAAGTATACAAATTAATTATTACAAACTAAATAAATAAAATAAAAGTCTTCTTTAACAATACAAAAACAAAAATATTTAATGAACAATAAATGCCTCCTCGGTGAGACTGATAATGTCTATCTGAATGACGCCTGATTATTGAAACTAATAATGTCTGTTTGTCAGACCTTTTAATTATGAAGGCCGTGGACTTACATGGACAATAATGGCTATGTATGACCGTAGATAATCGCAGCCAAAAAAAGACAGCGTGCCAACTGTCATCCGACAGTAGCTGGTGGCTGCTAAGAGAACTCAAGCCCGCCTGGTATATACACTAATTAGAGAAGCAACCATTTTAATATGCAGTCTTTTCTGTAAACAGGGCTTATGTATTGTTGCAGTTGACGATGTACTTTAAAGAGGTTGTTTACAATATTCCATTACATTGCATTAATCACATTAATAAAAAAAATAATAATAAATCGATTCATTAGTGTTAAATATATTACAAATAAATAAATTTTTCATCTTCAAAATAAATAACCGAAAAAAAAAATAAAATGTTTACGTGCGCAAACACTACGTTTCGGTCGATATTTGTCATTTACACCTGACGTTTAAGTGCTTATTATATTTTTAGTGATTCATTCGTTATCTCAAACGTCCAATGGACATAATGCCATCACTTTAATTATGAGAACCAGGTCCTACTCAAGCGACTCTGTATTCAGTTGGTATCCAAATTATTTCTTCAGCTCATCATATAGGGTTGTTCTTACTTTGATATAGGATACTACGTTTTCTGTGATATTCACTATAAAATACAAAATTTATGTAAACAATAACTAGTAGATTTTTGAACTCCGGGACTGAAATCAGGTCTTTCATTTGATAGGAGCTACAAATACTTTCTACTTGCATGCTTTAATTTCCACCCAAATTTATCTCATTCTAGCATTTTTATTCATACTTAGGTATTTTTTTTTTCGGCCAAGACTGCCATTGGAGTCCCATACTGCCTAACCATGGTTGGGGGGTCAAAGATCTTCATTTTGTGGGACCGCCACGCAATGAAAAAAGTCAACGTCCCAGGCCGGATTCGAACCGGCACCGCCAATAGACATCAAATAGTTAAGACTGTGTCTTAACCACTGAGCTATGGGCTGCCCTGCTTAGGTATTAGCCATAATATTTATGTCTCCTAAAGATTTATCATTCTTGGAGTTCCTGCATTTTCTTAATAATTCATATTGCTTTTAACATTTCGTTTCACATTTCTTTAATACTTTGTTTTGTATAAGAATCCGTAATCTCATTATGACTTTAATAACATTATATTAATATTAGTTGAAAATTATTTGTATAGTTAGATATTTCAATTTTTTTTTCTACTATATAAAAACTTTATTACAATTTTAGAGTTTTTTTTTTAATTGACCAATTTATAAGAATATTAAAATAATGGATGTACATAATTCTATTGTCACATAATTAAAAAAAGGCCTGTACATGAAGTATTTGTATTTGAAATGGTAGCGTAGAATCAATCATTTTGAAGGAACTCTATAAATTTCATTACTCCACTCAACACTATTTGACTACATCGCGGTATTATAGTTGATACATGCAATGCAGGTGAATAAATAGACAGAGCACTCAGTAGTTTGAATTTGATTGGTTTATTCGAGTGTAAGCTAGGTATGAACTACAATTCAAAGCAGTCTGACAGGAGTAATTTAGATAATAAACGGGTTGCTACAGTATCCTTTATTTATGAGTTATTTGTGCATAGCTTACTTTTTACAAATATGCTCGATTTTGATGTATTTAATATAAACAACTAAAAATCTTTAATTTTTAATACTATGAGGAGATTTTTTTTCGAAATGATTTCTTATATGTATTGTTATCATTTATTAATTTTTAATAACTCATCTTTTTTTTCGAGCCATTTTTAAAAATACATATTTTTAAACTTAATAAGAAGAGTGAATTATAAAAATGATTCAAATATTCTTTTCCTTGACTATGAGTGTTTGATTAATAGGTAGGCTAATTTTTACATAAGAAATGAAGAGAAATCAAACTTCATTAATATTTGATAAATATTGTCCCATTATCAATAATGTTCTTAACACTAAGGGGTAGATAAACGTCAAATTATTGCTGATATATCAAACTCGAAATATATTAATGTTTAAGATAATTAAAAATATTTGACTACAATAGCCAGAAAATATTTTATCGCTACAGTGAGAAATATTGATATTATTTTTATACGTCAGATCATTTGTGACTCCATGACATATAATAGGAGTATTCATTATTTTGTGTTAAATCTAAAATGTTTTAAGTATAGAATTGTGAGCAGCTCTATTTTCAGTCCTATTAAGTGGCGAATAAGAGATCCTGGCGGATTTTTCGAGCAGCTTGCTTAATACCTTTCCTTCTAAACCTTCATGTTATTGTTTACTTCTATGTTTTGATTAAAATAATTTATTACGAAATGCCTAAATTGAAGGAAAAGTGTAAGTTGTGTGAAAGTTTGGTTACTGAGTGCCTTGTTGATCTTCTAACCTGTGCGGAATAGAATCATGAAGTGCTAATTGACAACGATCATTATATTATTATCATTGTCATCCATTGCTTTATTAGATTTAAAAACATCCAAAACAATACTAATACATAATCAAAACACAAACTAAGAGCAACCTAACACAAAAAGAAACAAAATTGTGACGAGCTCAGCTGGTGAACTGATTCATAAAATCAGATAGCATTGTCGCATATCTTAGTTTATGCAAGTATCAATTGTATACCGGCCTTTTATGCGGATTCATAAAATAAAACTCAGTATTTGCACTCATGGAAACCCGTAGCATGAGCCCCTTCCAACCACCCTCTCCTCTCCCTGGTCGACCTAATTTGAGTGCTAGAGCGTTAAGCGAAATTAACAAGAACAACAACGAGATGATTACCAGAATTAACATAATTGAATAAATCTGAACTGAACGTTGACATAGTATCTGAAACCCATTGGCCAAACTAAGAGAACAGTGGTACTTCGGCGTTATAGAAGTGGCAACAAGTCGACATCTGTCGGGTCTCTGTTTTAATCAATAGTCGGAAATTGATCCCATTGAGTTGTACAGCAGGGGTGATTCGTATCAACTGAGGATTGTAACAATATCATCCTGTGGTTTAATCTCTTTAACTTTTGATTAAAGATTTTTTGATCACTCAACAAAGAAAGTGAGAATATTAATTTATGGTTTTTGTTAAAATATGAGTTTTGACAACTTCAAGTTCAATTTTTTATTCAAAAATTTTTTATTTTGCTGTTTCCATGAAAATCATTTATTTACCTATGAAAATAAGTTTTTCTTTAGTTAATGATAAAATTCTTTCATTCATCATTCTTCAAATTTAACCATTTTATATTACTATTAATAATGAATGGTCGTCGATTATTTCATATAAAAAAAATTAAAGAAGTAAGTAAAAGGTTTGTAAAATTCAATATAACTAATTCATTGAGAATAAAACCCATTTGATGTTAATGACTAATTGTACATTGATATACTGACCTTAATCAAAATCGATAAACCATATATACGATAAAATCGAAAAAAATCTACAAATTAAGTGACATATCCGGTCAGTTGATTTTATCGAAATAGTTACTGTAACAACTCATGCCATAAATATGTAACATCCCTTCGGCGCCGCCGAGAAATAAATATGAACTACCGCATATTAGAAACGAACCCAAAACGTTCCAAACAGTGAATTTTGTTTGTAGGTTTACATGTTAGAGAGACAGATAAAACATTTATTGAAAACAAAAATACAACCTGCCAAACTCAAGATTTGAGAGCTATAAGTAACCATAAATATACATATTAAAGAAAAAAAATATAATAATGATTGAATAAGTTAACATATATATACATGCATCGCAAATAAACACAAAGGGATAGATAAATTAAATAGTAATGAAATGAGCAAACAACTAAGGAAAAAAAAAATCGAAGTTAAGTAAACAAAATTAATTTTTTTTGCATTCACTATTTTTTTTTTACTTTCAACCATTTTTGACTTTACCTATTGGATACATATACGGGACTCACTCATAATCCTATTTTTGGATAATTTTAAAATCTAGCAGGATATAAGTAATTTTTTTATTTTAAAGAATGTTCTACTCGTTATTTTAGGGTTGTAAGAGGTCAATAGTTCTTAAAATAATATTAATTTAGTCATCAATCCATAACATTGGTGTGCTTAATCTCTAATTAACTGATCTCGACCGACTTAAGGCATTGGATGTCTTCCAGCAATACTCTAAAAATAACTTGAATCTCCACTTCGATTATTTTCTCTGGTTAATAAATAAAATAGCAACTATCAGTCACCATTCTCAAATATCTTGGTTATGTCCATGCTGTTGCTAGTCTTTAGAAAAGAATAGTTCAATTGAAATTTCATAAAATTAAGCTATACTTTTATTATTGAAGTACTCGATTAAATTATTTTGCATTAATCCCCTAAACAACCTCTTTCGTATCGAACTAATGCTTGTCACTTTTAATTTTTAGCCTAACAAATATATATATATATATATATATACTAATTTACAACTTTTTTTGGTTGGACTAAACATTAGAAGTGTTGACAAATGAAGCATTAGTTCGATTGTTTAAAATAGTAAATAATAAGTTAAAAATGTCACTCTAATGGATTAGTGTCTACACTTAATATCAGACCAACAATTAATGCATATAATAAATATTTATTATGACATTGACGGTGGAAATAAGCTCATAATACTTCAATTACTGACATAAGGAACAATACATTTTTCAGAATGTTCTCTCCTACCAAGGTCAAGAATTTTTGGTTTTGCATTGGATTTTAAATTTATTGAATCACGAAGTAATTTTAATAATTGAGATTCGAAAGCGATAAGGATATTTCAAAATTTTATACGGCCCTGAAAACTGACAGGAACAAAACAATCGTGAAAAATGACGCTCAGCCTTGCTGATGTAGCGAGTAAATGCATACAATGATGCTTTCACTTTCAACACTATACAGTAGATGAACCTTTTGAATAATATTGGGAGATGTGGACAAAAAAAAACTAATTCGATTTTTTTCAGATGGAAATCGAACTCGTTTAAAAGCTACTTTACCTTTACAATGTGCCACTATTTCATGTATCTCATGAAACCTATATTTTCATCCAAGGCCAAGTAATGGGGAATTCATGGCGAAGGAAAGGCATTCGGTTGTTTTCACCTCACTTGAATGATACATTCTCAGATTATCCTTTAAAATAACCTTATTGAATACAACAGATGCTCTGAATTTCAGAATTTGTGCTTGCTAGGCTAGCATTTTTGTCACAAGAATGTAAAGAATTTTATAGAAAGCAATGCAGTTGAAAAAATCCCAAGGCGGAAGTTAGGTAAGGCATGTTGCAACATAGACTATATAGATCACAATATATAAAGGACGCCCAATCAACGCGAGCTTCCTTCTGCATTGTTGTGGTGAGCATGAAATCGAATGAATGGGTCTAAACATGATGGACTATTCGCCAAATAGCAAGTTAAGCTTCACCTGGAAGGGTACGTTCTGGAAAAATATTAAGTAGATTTTCTTATCGATAAGATATCACTCGGTATTAAGAGCTCAATATTTGTACTTAAAAAGCAAATATTTAGTAAAAAAAAAATGAAAAAATAATAAGATGATAAAAAAATTCTCATATTGTTCCTAAATTCAGAATATTTCAATGCCATGTGCAATTAATGTTGAAATGCATGAGCATTCCTATAATGTCCTCAAGATGTTCATCATTGATTTATTTTTCTTTATAGCACTGAAAAACTGATTCAAGAAAGGTACCTAATGTATATTGTTAATTATATTCATAAATTATGGCCTGAGTACGATATCAGCTGAACCGACGGGTTTACGTCCGAGGGATGGACCGAAACGTAAATGGGAGGATTGCGTTAAAACTGATTTAGTAGATTTTGGTTTGAAGAGGCGTCACTAGAAAGATGCACGTAGAGAACGCTTTGTCGTATTGGCTTCGAATCTTTGGGTTCGGTAAGCTTTTATTATTACTACCAGTATTTAAAAAAAAAGAGCTTTCACAGTTTTTAGCACAATCAACAACGCAAACTGTCCGCTATTATAAAGTCGATCCGTTAATTAGGTGTATCTATTTATAGAGCTTACACGGGTTAAAATTAAATATCATTGCTTATTGTGGCTTTACTTCGGATAAATAAATAACAAAAGTTATTTGTAAATTATCCATAAAAATGACTTGTCAGTATTATTATAGATCATGTTGTCTAAAGAATATTTTTTTGAGAGTGACCTGGTGAAAATCCGGAACAATCCTAGTTCTTATGTTATTCTGGAATAAATCATTAAATCAGTCAGAATAAACTTTTTAGATATTTATGCTTATATGATACTATTGATAGATGTAGATACTTCTCCTCGACTCAGTGTCTCGGGGAAATATATGCATTCATACTGTGTTCCATCTATTGAAAAACTTTCCTGAGAGAAAACTTGTGAAAGGTAAGTGATTATATTGGCTGCTAGGAAGGGTGAACCGTTCTCCAGCAGGACTCACTTCGCATCCTAGTGCACTCCTTAGACAATGACTAGGTAATAAAAACTCGCAGTGAATAAAAAGTTGCAGTAACATAATGGTTTAGATGCTCAAGCAAAACACGTACGGGTCTTCTTAAAGTAGAATATCAATGGTGTAGAGGACAAGAAATATGATCAATAAAAAACTAACTTTCAATGAATCGCTAACAATAAACAAAACAGGTAAACGGGGAATCGGCATTAAGTTCGCGTCTTTGGGATTTACCGAAAATTAGATGGGAGGATTTTTTTAGTTCCTATTTAGAGGATTCCCTCAGGAACGAGATTTTTTATGTTTGTTCAGTTTCGCACAATAACGAATTAGAACGGTAGATAAACAAAGCTGATGCTCTATGTGGACGATCTAGCGATTATGTGCCGCTCAAACGACATAAAACAAATAAAAATCAAACTACAAGAAACTCTTAATCGATTAAGAAACTGGTTAAACAGCTCAGGTCTTACCTTCTCTAACAAAAAAACTAAATGTCTTCATTTCAGCAGAAAAAGAATAACACTTTCATCCCCAAAACTCACCCTAGGAGATTCACCGTTACCGTATGTCGAGCATTGTACATTTTTAGGCCTCATATTCGATAGGCGCCTTTAGGTGGTTCCAACCACATCTGTACACTTAGAAACAGATGCATAGATAAAATTTAAATCTTAAAAGTCCTCGGCAACACATCATGGGATCTGATGGATCAATCATGTTGAAAATATACATAGCCTTAATCCACTCCAAACTTGATTATGGAATTAAACACCGGAATCCGCATTGCCACAGGTCCCTTCAGGAACAGTCTAATTTTTAGTTTATGTGTTGAATCTGAAATATCAATCCTACAATTTAGACGACAACTATTAGCTACAAATTATTTTTCCCGGGTATACCTGCAACCCTCGCATCCAACTTATAATTACATTTTCAATCCTAAATTCTCTAGACAATTCCAACAGAAGATAAATACAACACTACCTCTCGCTGAACGATTATCGGCCACTGTCACAGAATTAAAAGCAATAGCCATCAACATACCACAAAACAACACGCCCCCCTGGACTTACCTACGTCCAAATGTAAATCTCCAACTATTCAAGTACCGCAAAAAAAATACAACAAAGTCAAAATATCAAGAAAAATTGTGCTTCAGGTGGCTCGAAGTCAGATAACACAACAGAATCTGCCTTTGTGACACAAAACACAACCCATAAGAGAAAACTGCATCATCTCTCTAATATATATATATTA